>NW_020948463.1:569512-782212 GCF_900497805.2 Vombatus ursinus | reverse complement strand
AAGGAAGGAAGGAAGGAAGGAAGGAAGGAAGGAAGGAAGGAAGGAAGAAGGGAAGGAGGGAAGGAAGGAAGGAAGGAAGGAGGGCAGGAAGAAAGGAAGAAAGGAAGAAAGGAAGATTAATTTTTACAAAAGAACATTTACTTCAAAAATATAACAAAAGCAAACATACAAACATTTCTCCCCAGTACCTGGGGGGGCATAATCTTCCCTATATTAACGCAGTTTCCAGGGTGCTAGGATTCTCAGGGGTTCCCTAAAATATCCACCTTAGACTTCAAGGTCTTCATAACTTGAGCTCCCAGGTGTGGGACTCCACTACCTGAACCTGGAAGTGAAAAGTACAAATGAAATAGACCAAAACTCTGAACCTATTTCTCAGGGCCACCAGGTTCTTCCATAGAACTTACTACATGAAACCTTACTGTGAGTGAATGAGACCTTCACCCTTAGATGTCACCAGAAAGAAAGGGTGACTGTGTCTCAGTCAGGTAGATATAGACATGCAGTCAATTCTAATATTCAGCTAATAGGAAGAAGTTTCTTCCAAACTTCATGGTAGACCAACACACAATGTCCATATATCACCCAGGCCCTGTGTTTGACTCTTTTTGCTCCATCCGTAATCCTCAAAGACAGTGAGATTCTAAAGAGTCACTTGTCTCTTCTACTCATTCTCTATCATCTAGCTTTTTCCATTTGCTCAGATGTATTTACCTTTCTAGGTTTCTCTTGTCTCATTTGTTTGTATCTCAAAAATTCTATTTGACACAGTTATTTTCATCATTAATGTATGAAAGTCCTCTATTATGTTAAAAATCTATTTTTCCCCTGCAAGATTATACTGTTTTGCAGAGTAAATGATTCCTTGCTGTAAGCCTTTTTACTTGGCTTTTTGGAATATTGTATTCAAAGATTTTTTTCTCCTTTAAATTTATCATTACTGATAAATCTTGTGTGCTCCTGACTGTCAAGACAATTTTGGAAAATATTTTTCAACTTTCCTTTTTTGAAGAAGATAAATTTTAGCGGATGAGGGATGATGATCTAAAATATAGCACAGGCTTGCAAATTCAAAAGATTTTTTTCTGTCATGAATATTTAAATTATTGTTCAAAGTAAAAATAGAAATTATACTTAAAAAATTGTGAAGTTTTACACTTGTAGAATAGATAGAGTATATGGCAAAACAAAAAAAGCCCTCCTAAAAATGTTTGTGGATTTAGAGATGTGGTAAATGTAGCTATGACCAGAGGAACTGGAGCCTAATTAGGTTATAAAGCTTTGGGTTTTTCTTAATGCTTCTTTGGGAAAAAAACAAACAAACAAAACATATTGGGTGAGTCCAGTTGTCCTATAAATACACTAGCAAAGATTGAAAAGGACAATAATTAGAACAATGATCAAGAAGTCCAAAGGAAAACATCAGTAAGCTCCAACATCCAGTCTAGTATTGCACTAGAAATTGGACAGAAGCCTGCATGGACCAAAGGAGACAGAAGCCAGGGTGAGCTTCTATAATTGGGGGCTGAAGTTAGCAGGATCTTAGCCCTGAGCTATGGATGCAACAGTAGGGCACAGAGTCAGCTCCTTAAAGGTCACTACTCAGTGAAATAGGGCTAGTCAGTACATACCTGGAATACTCCAACAGTTCCAAAGCCTCACTTGTGCTTTTTCTCATTATTTCCTTTAAGATTCCAGGTTTTTATTCTCCTAAATAAATTTTATTATTGTTTTGTCTAGTTCTATTGATTGGCAAAATACCATTATCTGTAAAATTCACTTAGGAAGTATTGTCATTTTTATTATATTTGCACTATCCAATCATGACAGTGACAAAAAAAATTTCCTTAGGAAATCTGTTTAAAATCATTTTATCTTGTGATTTTTCATGAAGATTTTCTTAATTAAATAAGCTGTTTTCCCTTTCTGTGACAAAATAGGTATCATCAATGTGCCAATAACAAAAGACCTCCTAGAGATTCCTAGTTATGTGAAAAGTGCTGTGCAAACTTTAAAGTAAGAATTATGTAGGAATCAATAGTTGTTGGAGGATTCTGTATATCAATTTGCAATTATAAAAATAAAATGATCAAGCTGTTCATGCCCGTTGGTCCAGTGATATCCCTACTAGGATTATACCCCTAAGGAGTTAAAAGAGAAATAAAGGTCCATGATATGCCAAAATACTTCTTGCAGCTTTCTTTGTAGTAGCAAAGAACTGAAAATAAAGTGAATATCCATCAATAAGGGACTAAATTAAAAGTGTAACAGTGTATGAATGTAATGAATATTATTGAGTTGAGTTGAGGGCTTCATAGTGAACATGTTATTTCCAATCTACTAAAATTGTGTATCTATCAGAATTCCAAACAACCTTATGAATTACCAAATTGTCATTTATACTCTCAGACAGAATATATGCTAATGAAATTTTTTAAAACATAATTTCTGAAGAAATTGAAGATAGAGAAGGAAAGGTAAGAAACTTTCCTCTAGTTCACATTTTAGAGTTGTTGGGTTTGTTTGTTTTTTTAAGTTTCACCAGGAAAAATAAGAGAAAATAAACAAACCAAAAAAATCAAAATGAAATCCCACAAAAAGAAAAATCCTATGCAATAAGAGTTTCTGGGTTATCTAGACTCTGGATTCAAACTAATCTCGATCTGCCCAGATTTATTTGTGTCCTGCTGAGACACTTGGCTCTCTGTAGATTCCCTCAGGCAAGTATATTGCCCCAGTTCTTTTCTCTGTGCTTTCCTATCTCACTATGTCTCCAGAGTATGCTTTTTAGTCATTGCTTATGGCTTAAATTACTGCTTTGGTTAGTCAGACTTTACTTACTGATCTAAGTTCTCATTAACCCCTGGCCTTCTGAGTAAGCTCTTGATTAGGACAACATGCATCATTTTTTCCTTCCTCACCACATCTTCCTAGTTTTATTTCTGCTATAACATCTTTTCCTTCAATGTGGCAATCAAATACTGGCCCTCTTTGTTATGGTAGGACTCCTTCTCCCTCTTCTAGAAGGTCAGAATTCCAGAAGAGATAACGGAAGCTTAGGGTAGGTTTACTTGTTGCATGTGGGATAGAGGGACCCTTTCCACCACTTCAGAGTATGTACAAGTATTCTCTCAGAGCCTCCCATTAGCCATGATGACTCAGGGTTTTCTACAGTGTGGTGATGAAACTTCTTTTAATTGGCTGCTGTCAACTGTCATCATCATCATCATCTACAATAACAATGTTATAAATGTAAATAAATAAAATACAAGCTTTATAATTTTATAAATACAAATAAAATATAAATGCTAGCATTTATATTGCATTTTGAGGTTCACAAAAGACTTTACAAATATATCTTATTTTGTCTTCACAACCCTGGGAGGTAGATATTTTTATTATCCCCATTATACAAATAAGAAAACCAAGGCACAAAGAGGTTAAATGACTTTCCCAGGATCACACAATTAGTAAGCATTTGAGGTAGGATTTGAACTCAGGTCTTCCCAACACCAAGTCCCAGGCTCTATCCACTATACTACCTATCTGCCTTATGTACTAAAGGAACAATCCATTCACCTCAACCTATTCTTCCTTGGCAACTTTCAAAAGAGGTAGTCTGCTGGGATCTGCCAGATGGGGAAGGGCCTGCCAGCAGTCACCATCTGTCTGTAAACACATGACTCCTTTGTGTCTTTTGTGTATATTCCTTCCTGATCTTAGGGAAATGAGTATACAAAGAAGGAATTCACCAGGTTATGACCTCGTGAGTTTTGAAGTCCCCTTGGTAACCAGTCAGTAACAGGTACCATCAGAACTGGTTCTGGTAGGAACAGCAGCCAAGTCTAGTGAGGAGCAAACACAGAAGCTGAGCAACCTGCTTGGATTGTCCCGTCACTCAAAACACTGTGTCCTGGAAAGAGGCCACCCAGGTGAATGACGAAGCAAATTGTCCAGCACAACACACCCCAAAAAACTTGATAGCACTCTTAGAAGGGAGAAAAGGACTCCCAGGTCCAGAAATTGCACAGTATCCCTCAACTCCATGTTCCCTACCTATGGACCACATTGCCTTTGTACTTCAAATATGAGCCCACTATCCCCAGGAACCAAGTGTGCGTGTAAGGGAAGAGTGTGCTTTCTGGGTTTGTTTTTTTTTTTTTTTTTGAAGGGAGGGGTCACTTCTGTCCTAGATATATTATGTAAGTAGATAGCAACTAAGTGATTGATATTGGGAAGTGCACACTAGATGGGGGCTCATGAACAAGGGCATTAGAAACCCTAGCTCCTCAGGGTTACTCACCTAGAACAATGAGGAGGGAAGGAAGGAAGGAAGGAAAGAAGGAAGGAAGAAAGGAAGGAAGGAAGAAAGGAAGGAAGGAAGGAAGGAAGGAGAAGCAAAGAAAGAAAAGAAAAGAAAGTCCCTGTCTTCAAGGAGCTTACAATCTCACAGAGGAAGACAACTCACAAAAGGAAGCTAAAAAGTGTTGGGGGGGGAGGTAAAGGGGAATTATGGAAAAGTCAAAGGAGTCCCAAAGTAGTGCAGTCAAGTGAGAAATTAGGAGGTAGATGCTACCATTACCCTCATTTTAACTGAGGAAGTTGAGGCAGACAGAAGTTAAGTGGCGACTGGTCCTAGGTCTTATAGTTAGTAAATGCCTAAGGCCAGATTTGAACCCAAGTTTTATCTACTCCATCCACTGTGCCACCTGGCTAGCATTCCACATTCCTGCCTTTCCACAGACACATTAATATACTCTGCTCCTTCATTACCCAAACATTGCCAGCAACTTGAATCTTGTCTCAACCACAGAGGCCAGGGGTTAATTAGACACAGAAATGAATGTAAATTAAGGCAGAGAGCCAACTTTTACCTAAATGTTAGTAATTTTCCTAACTGAGGGCTCAGTACAATTGTGAGTGTGCTCATAATTTTTCATTTAAAAGAACTCCCTAAAGCTGCATAGGAGGAAACTGCATAGACCTTACAAAGCATTTTATTGTCCTTAGTTTTAAAATTGAATAATTATTATAACAGAGAGTTACACTCAACTTAGTTGATTATATTTAAAAATAGAAAATCTTCAAAACACACTGAAACTTTCACAGAATTTCTGTCTTAAGAAAAGATATTCCATCATAGCCTGTTACAGCTCTAGTTACCCCAAAATGACTTCTATTGAATAGGCTTCTTTTTAAATTAATTATAATGTGGGATTTCCAAGATATGATTTAAATGAATGCAAATTGTCACACAGTATTTTTCCTATTCATCTCATTTGATCCTCACCAACAGCCCTAGGAAATAGATAGTTAAGGGTACTATTATCTCCATTTTACATACATTAAGTCTTGCAGAAGTACCTAGAAAGCAAGCTACAATAACTGGAAAGAGCACTGGGTTGCCTAGCATTCAGAAGGCCTGGGCTTAAGTATATTAAGTATATAAAGGCTCTACCTTTAGAGGGTCATCTGTGTGACCTTGGATAATAGGGACTTGGACTGATCCCTAAAGTCCTTGGGGGAAAAGCATACCTCCCTGAAAATGGCTTTTATGTGAAGAAAAGGTTTATCAATAAAGCATCTTTAAAAATAATAAAAATATATGGTGCTGGAGGAAGAAGGAATATAATTTTATGAGAATGATTTATTTATTCATTATTGCTTAATAAATCTTCCAGTGTATTGACCAAAAATCTTTATCCATAAAAAGAGAATTTTTTTTTAAATTAGCTTTGAATACTAGGTTTTGTCTCCCAAAAAAAGACAGGTTAAAATTTACTTATTTCTTAGGTATGGTAAAAATACATTGAACAATTTTATAATGATAAATCTAATAAACAATACTAAACATAAGAAAACTACCAAGAGGAATGGCCAATGTGGAGACTAAGGCAGGAAAAAGAGAGGCAGTGTAGTATAGTGTATAGAGAATGGGTATGGAATCAGTAAGACCTGGATTCAAGTACTGCCTCTGCAACATTCTCTATATGACCTCTCCCCCTCCACTCTCACCTCCTCCCAATACCTCAAAAATTAGTTATTCTCTCAGTGTCCTATATAACTAAGACTAGAATCTACGGAAGAGTTGCTGGTCTACATTGGTGTGGACCATGGGGAAGTCCCAAACACCTATGAAATCACCAATAAATGGGTGTGTGTGTGCGTGCATGCACACACACACACACACACCCGCACACACACACAATTATTTTTAGCTTGTATAGAGAAAAGTAATGGACATAATACAATTTTCTGTTACTTTATGTCCATAAATACCCATTTTCACTTTAAACTAGAATATTAATAAAGAATCACATTCATACAGCATTTCTAACTTTGTGTGATCACATTTTATTCTGTTATAGCTTTTATTTGTAATTTTGTCTATAATTCATTGAATTATTTTATAATATTGATATAGGGAAACATGACTCCTGTTGTAGGAACGCAGTATGACAACAGAAGGCTCAGGTGAGTCTATGTGGTTGTTATATGTTAGGGCACAAACCAAAGAAGCCCAAACGTAGGCCAAGTTTTAAAATCAAATATCTTTGAAAAGAATAATGATAGATGATAGATAGATAGATTGATTGATTGATAGATAGATAGATGGCAGATAAGTGATGCAGTGGGTAGAGTGAAGGGTCTGGAGTCAGGAAGACTTATGTTCACATCCAGCCTCAGATACTTACTAGCTGTGTGACCCAGAAGTCACTTAATGCTCTTTGCCTCAGTTTCCTCTTCTGTAAACTGAACTGGAGAGGGAAATGGCAAACCACTCCAATATCTTTACCAAGAAAATACTAAATGGGGTCACAAAGAGTTAGACACAACTGAAACAACCGAACAACAAAAAATGTGTGTGTATTGGGATGGAGGGAAATATGGTAGGCCTGACACCAGCACCTAGTTAGTTCATATTCAATATTGGGATAAAATGAGGCACTTATAAGTTATTGAACAGTTCATAAAAGAAGATTAACTTAACCATAACACAGCAAGGATATACAAGGAAACAAAAACTGTCAGGATTATGTCTATATATTAGATTATATAGATAGCCAGAGGCTATCAGGAAACCAAATCAAGTATGAGTAGGAGCAATCAGGTCCCAGGGACAGCTTTGTCACCTTTTAGGGAAAACTAATCCATTGTGGAGACAGGGATTGGGATGTTGACCCTGTCCTCTCCCTTTTCTCCTCTCCTTCCCATCTTTTTCTTCTCTCTGATACTAAGCCCTTGGAGTCGCTTCTGAAACTAGGAACAGCTTCAGCCCCAAAGTTATCCTTTTATAAGTGAGAAACTGAGGTGTGTTTTCAGTCAATCCATCAATTAGTATTTATTAAATATCTACTATGTGTCAGGCACTGTGCTAAGCACTAGAGACACAAAGAAAAGATGGCAAGAGTCCTTGGTCTCAAGGAGTTTACATTCCGTGGGAGAAGACAGCTCATATACATATAAATAGAAGCAAAATAAATACAGGATAATCTTACAAGGAAACATCAGCAGTTGTGGGGGGATCAAGATCAGCTCTAGCATTTACACTGATCTCTGAAGGAAGCTAGGGATTCTAGAAGTAGAAGTGAGGAAGGCATTCTACCAACGGGGCAGGGGAGAGACCGTCCATGCAAATGGAAGCAAGAGATGCCCTGCAATGTAAAGAGGATAGAGGGTAGTTAGTTTGATTAGAATATGGAGAGTGTGAGGAAAGAGAGGTCGGAGACAGATTGTGGATGGTTTAAAGTTTGTATTTATCCTACAGACAGTTGGCAACCGGTGAAGCTAGGCAATGATGTGGACACAAGAGCTTAGATTTAGAGCTGGAGGAGATTTTAGAGGACAGTAAGGTGGTGCAGGGTGTGGAATGTTGGACAGGAAGTCAGGGAAACCGAAGTCCAAATCCTGCCTTAGACCCTTACTGCTTGTGACCCAGCTAAGTTGACACACTCTATAAGCTTCAGTTTCCTGCACCTACCTCACAAGTTTGTTATGAGGATCAAGTGAAGTAATCTAAGTGAAGCACATTGAAAACCTTAATCTGATATATAAAGGTAGTTATCGCTGTTGAGTACAGCCCCTTCATTTTACAAACAAGGAAGCCAAGGCACAGAGAAAGCGATTTGCTTGGGAAGCATCTTGACTCAGCTAGGAAGCATCTGGAGCAAAATTTGAATTCAGGTTTTCCTGATTCCTAAAATTCTACCTAGTGCACCATCCCAGAGCTGTGTTTTAAAAACAATAACTGTGGATTATTACCTGTATATTTTAAAATATACAATGTCTGTCAATCTAGGTATAATTTTTGGAAAATACATTAAAATATTAGTAGTTACATATAGATGCTCAAAAGACTCCACACAAGTTATCTCTTTGCTCTAACATTACATCAAAAAAAGAGAATGTAGCACTCAAAAAATATTATTTGTGATGGTTTCGTTTCCTCCTTCATCTATCTAGAATAAAATGGCTAAACTTTGAAAGGTCATTGGGCATTTAGAAGACTGATTGAAAACACTTTGCTTCAAGGACAATGGTTCTAACACATTATGATGATATTCTAATGCCTCCATTGACATCATGTTGTGCAGAGGGCCAAAATGGGCCTGTTGATGAAAATACAACATTAACAGGCACTGACACTGTACTATATCCAAAGAACTCATTCTGTTGCCAAAGGAAACATCTTGTGCTTTGATATGAATAAATCATAAGCTTTTGCTAATGTTGCATTGTGTTTGGAGAAACAGATATTAGTGGAATTGTTAAGCCAAGAAACAGTGTTTGATCTTCTCTTGAATTTTGTGACATTGACCCAAGACGAATATCCATGAAAATGGCCCCAGGCTGAGAGAGCACTTCCCCTTGTTTTTGCAACTTACCTTCCAAAACTGAGTCAGTGAAGCCAAGCTCACGGGACAGTCATTTTTTGTAAGGGAAGAAGTTGGCTCTTGTCAACATGTTAATAAATAGGCCCGTTTGGGGTTGTGAAGGGGGCAATGTTTCTTTTTAGCATTTAATAAAAGTGCATTATTTTGTGATACTTCCCAATAAATCGAATAGTAGCCAACTGAGAATTCCAAGAAATCACCAGTTTGAATTGATCATAGCTTCAACTTTGACAGATCTATGAACAAGGGCTGCGAGGATAGTGGGGCTATTTTTCTCCATCTCTCTTCTCTTATATAGGTACATATAAAATAAAGACAATGTAGAAACAAGGTAATTTGTGGGAGAAAAGGCAATAGTAGTGGGGAGGGGGGGAAATGATCAGGAATGATCTTATATACTATAGAAGATGGCTCTAGATGAGTCTAAAAGGAAACCAGGAATTCCAAGAGACATTAAAGGATTACAGTCTAAGAAAGCAGAATGATCAGTGAGTACAAATGTATACAGATGGAGGCACAACATGAAAAGTCAAGTTTAACTGGTCCACAAGAAAGTGTGAAGCAGGGTCATGGTGTAATAAGGCTAGAAATATAAGGTGGGACCAGATTGTGATGAATTTTAAATTTCAAACAAAGGAGTTTATATGAAGCCCTAGATGTGATAAGGAAACACTGAGGTTTATTGAAAAGGAATGTGGTCAGAAGAGCTATTTAAGAAAATCACTTTGGGGGCTATGTGGAAGAAGGATTTAATTAAGAAAAGACGAGGCAGGGAGACCAATAGGGAAGCTGTTGCAATAATCCAGAAGAGAAGAGATGAGAACCTCAAACTAGTGGGATGGGTATATGAGTGGAGAGTGGTCATTGAGAAATGTTGCAGTGATAGGAATGTTAAAATTTAGCAACTCATTCTATATGCAGAATAAATGAGAATGAGCAGTAGAGGATAACACTGATGTTATGAGAATCTGAGTGACTAGAAAGATGTAGGGAGATTTGGAAGAGAGTGGGTCTGAAGGCAAAAATAATGAGTTCTTGTAATAAAAGATACTACTCACCTCCAGAGATAGGGGTGTATATTGAAACTTTTTTTAAATGGCCAATGTGGGGATTTAATTTGTTTGACTATGTATATTTGCTAGATCCTTTCTTTTTCAATGGGGAAAAGGGTGGGAGGAAGAAAAGGGTAGATTTTTGTTCATTGAAAAAGCAGAATTAAATGAACCAAAGATAATAAGTTTTGTTTTAGGCACGTTGAATTTAAGGCGCTTACTGGACATGTAGTTTGAAATAGGCAGTTAAAAACAGGACTGGAGCTCACGTGAGAGACTAGGGAAGGATACATAAATATGAAGATCGTTTGAATAAAAATGATAATTGGCCCCATGGGACCCAATGTTATCGTCAAGGGAAATAATATAATAAGAAGCCAGGGGAGTTTATTGAGCAGGGTAATGCCATGGTCAAATCTGTGCTTTAGGAGAATCATTTTGGCAGGTCTGCAGAGGGTGGATTGGGAAAGGGAGACGAGGCAGGGAAACTAATTAGGAAGCTGTCGTAACCATCCAAATGAGAAGCGATGATGACCTGAACTAGGGTGATGGTTATGTGAGAAAAGAGAAGAGGATGGATGTGACAGATACTGTGGAGGATGCAGTTTCCTAGCATTATTTGTAAGATGTGAAACTGGGTCAAGAATTAAGAATTAAATTCTGAAAAAGACTCATTATCAGGCGACTAATCTGGCAATGCATACAAGGAAGAGGAAGCTTCAGATGCTTAACACACATGTGAAGATCACTAGCTAGTTGGAGAAGACATCCAAGTTAGAAAGCTACAAAAGTCTGAGAAATGGATTCAAGAAGCATGACAAGTCTACAAAAATGTTACAGTAAAAATGCGTTTATCCGATTGCCTCTCAATTGGACTTTCTAGTCAATTCTAGCAATTCACCTTTAATTACTGATGCCCTATCTCAGCAGTCTCTACTGTCTGGTTGAAACAACCTGATATTGTCTCTTTCCTTTCTATCCATCAATCCCCCCACTTTGAAATTTACCTGTCCTACTTCTAGTTCATCTAGACAGGACCAGCCCCAGACTTTTCAAGGTAATAATTTGCAAGTCCTACAAATGATTTCAAAATCCAAATTTCTCTGTTTAACATTTAAAGCCTTGCATTACTTGGCTACATTTTATATTTCCAAGCTAATTACAAATTGCTGCCCTTCACATACTAATTCAAAGTAGCCTCTTTGATGTTGGATGTCTCTCTACCTTTATAAATGCTACCACTGGATCCAGGATGCTCTCTTTCCTCTCCTCTGGCTCCTGAAAGTCCTAGCTCCATTCAGGGATCAGCTTAAGTATGACCTCCTATAACAGGCTTTTCCTGATTTCTCCATTTGTAAATTCTCCTCCCTTGCATCATAAGTTAATTTGAACTTTTGTAACAGGTAGTAATGGAGTGAGCATACACTTAAGCCACTTTCAGTGACATATAGGCTCTGGCCTCACACTGGCATGAGTGACCAGAGAGATTCTCAGTCAGTCCCTTTGAGTGCCATTAACTGGGGGCCACATCAAGAATTATTGGCTACTGGGCCAGATAAAACATTCCCCTTAGTAGACTTTAAATGGAGGCTTCTGTCCTCTCTACATAAAATGACCACAAATTTCTCTACTCAAATGCCCAAAGTTTAGGTGGCCAGCAAGATGAATAAGAGATCCTAACTCAGAGACAAATTTGACCTCCTCAGTATCACTGGGGCTCTATAGGATGAAACATAACCCTTATTCAAAAGAAACAAAATAGGTAGAACAGGGTGAGAAGCACTGTGTATTAAGAAGTTATACTCACATGAAAAAATCCAGAAACTGGAGAAGAAAGCATAGCATAAATCATAAATTGAAGATAAGTGAAGATAGAAACAAATAGGATTTCAACACTGCTATAGTCATAAGGAGGGACTAGATGGTGAAGTTGGCAAATAATACGAATCTGGCACAGAGGCATGATATACTATTAATAAGGAACTTTAACCATAAAAACACGTCTGCTGAATTTCTCCATCTCTATCTCTCTGTGTCTCTATCTGTCTCTGTCTCTTTTTTACTTGGGGGGAGGGGGAAGAGGAGCATAAAGATAGGATGTCTCTCACTTCACCCCTCCCCAGCTACATACATGTGGCAGTAAACATATGTGCTTCTCTGGGACTGGATACCAAGTTCCTAGTTGCCTATTTTCTGAATACAGACACTGAACAGTGATCCTTGGTGGCTACATCTTGAGTCTAAGGGCTCTGGTGTTATTGAGAAGTCCACGCATTGATTTCCCAGCAGGATATGCTTCCTTCTCAGAAGACATGGCTGACACCAGATAGACAAACTATGCAGGCTGGTTGAATCTAGCTAGTTTCAAACAGATGAAATATAAGGACCTTGAGTGAGTTAGTTGAAGGGCATAGATCTGGAATAAAAGTAAAATACCTGTTAAGTGGTTCTACAAGTTTCCTGGAGGTCTTTACCTCCTAAGAAACTGTAATTGGAGTTATGGGTTACTATTTTATGTTTTAAGCACATATGAGTTTTTTTGTGTTTAATCATAAATTTTGTGGTGAAAGAAATAAAAATAGCTGTCCTATACCTGATATTTACTGTTTTGTACATTGATTACCTTTCTAAAAGGGACCCTCTTAATCTCTTATGAGGAAACTGTGTATATGAACTATTCTGAAATTTTGTTTTAAAGATTTTCCCCTAGAATTCCACTCTCAGATGGGACAAAATGAGCCAGAGAGTGTAAGCAGACTGATTCTCTTTCTTTCTGCTTGAGTTCAAATCTAGAGCTCAAAGGACTATGGGTGACATCTGCCTACATGTTGGATTCCGTATCCCCTCCCCATTTTGAAATCTCCTTGAGAGCAGAGGAGGAGTCACTTGTGTATTTCTATCCTTAGCACCAGGCACAGTGTCTTGACAGTGCTTAATAAGGTTTGTTGAATGATTAATAGAGATATTATTAGGAATTACAGGCCTCTATATGCTCCAAATAATGTATAATTTCTAGCAATGGATGTCTGGAAATGATGAACCTTTCTTTTTTGTTTACAACAAAGGAGAAATTTTAAAGATGGACACTTTCATATTATTATTATTGTTAATGGCTTTGTTTTATTTTTTCTCAAAATTGTGAAATACTGTATATTGGATGCCACATAAATAAGAAAATATGAATTGAAATGTTATGTCTCATTTGCAAGGACTGCTACCAGCCTCATAATTATATGATCAATTTCCTTTTAAATGTTGGAAACTCCAAGGTACCAGTTCATGTTTCTTCATCTCTTTCTTACTTTTCATTTCTTTTCTTTCCCTTTTTGTTGCTTTATTTTTCCTAATGCTTTTATTATTCATTGTATGCCTTCCATAAACTTTTGATACTGCCTCATAAGATGCTTCCTTACAAAACTATCCTTTATCTCAGATGTATGGATTAAGATTTTGCAGTGTCTTCATTAATGATTGATTCTGGGTGTTCCTTATTGTGTTGCTTATTCATATACACACATAGAATTTCTTTTTAGTGGATTTGATCAGAAGTGGTCACCTTAAATGGTTTATGCTATATTTCACAATTAACTTTTGGATTTTGCTATTAGTAGCTAATTATGGCTACATAATGGAAAGCTAATAATAGAAATAATGGAAATCCCATTCCTATCTTAATTCTCAACATGAAAGTATTGTATTACTAATAATTTTTGCACCCAAGTGTACTGTGTTAGTATTGAGTTACTTAACTGAAGTATGAAATCCTATTATCCTTTATTTTCCTTTCATTACACATGTACTGACGCATAAACTGGCTCCATTGAACACAATTGAGATGCAGTGCAAAATTACATTAGTTAAATCCAAAGGAAAGTTGCAAGAGGAGTGTGGATTATTATTACTAATGATGACCAGTTTGTGAAAAGTAACATAAATGACACACTGTCAAGAGCAAGTATGACTAATAACAAAGGCAGTATGCAGTTGTGCAGTGAGAACAAGGGACTACAGATAATAGATCTGGATCAAATATTGGCCGCATCAAGATAATAAAGTTGGGGGTGGGGGGAGACAAGCATTTATATATCACCTGCTATATGCCAGGCACTGTGTTAAGCACTTTACAAATATCTCATTTGATCATCACAACAACCTTGGGAGGGAGATGCTATTATTATCCTTATTTTACAGTTGTGAAAACTAAAGCAGACAGTGGTTAAATCATATGGGGTCATGCAGCTATTAAGCGTCAGAGCCAGATATGAACTTAGGGTCTTCCTGACCCAAGTCCAGTACTCTGTCCACTGTACCATCTAGCTGCCTTTGAGCTACCTAAAAAAACCAAAGGATGGTCTCCAGCACATTTGGGTTCTCTAAGGAGAACTTATAGAAGTACAAGGATCATCATTGTCACAGGAGAAGACACTGGGGGGGGCTTATGATCTGAATCAACAGAAGGATAACCCATGCCAAGAAGACCACAGATCTTGGCATATCTGGTACCACCTTGAATAATCTATTTCTATAACTTTATAAATATTGATAAATAGTAGAATGAACTGGGTATAATATCTTAGTGATTCACCATAGCTGCTGATGGATTCAAGTGCCCAAATGGACTTGTGATCTTTATTTCATTGTTCCCTCCAAAGATGGAAATCACAGTCCATCCATGCTTGACCTTCTTATCTATGTGCTCCACAATTTCACCACAGAAATTGCTGAGGCAGAGTGGTGGTGGGGTTGGGGGGTGGTGATGAGTCTTTCTCTCATTTTCCTGGTGTTTTCAGGACACCAGTGAAACATATGGGCTACCCTGGTGGAAGTATAATAGTTATATTATGTCACATCTGATGACTTGGTGGGGTCCGTGTTTGAAATGAGTTCTAACCAAAAAAATGTGGCTGATATGAAAGACTAAAGGTTGGAAAGAGAATGACGTATGGGTGGCAAGCTCATGGACTCTGGAATAAGGAGAAATAAAAGTGAAGATAAGAAAGCAGCGAAAAGTGAAATCCTGCTTCTGGCCCTGGAATAATTGGGCTTTTGGTTGGTTTGTTTGTTTTCTGAGATGAAATTGTGATGGCAGCTACCAAAAAAGATTCAAGAGTTCAACAGGGAAGAAGGAGAAGCTTGAGGTAAGATGGGGAAGAGCTAGCAGCCCAGAAAAGCAATTAGGACTAAGGCATAGAGATAAAGGCTCTCTGTTAACCACAAAGAGATTGGCAATAATTGCCAGTGCCTCCTATTATTTCATAAAATAATTATAACTAGCATGTATACAGCACTTTAAGGTTTGCAGAGTGCTTTATAAATATTATCTCTTTATCCTCACAATATTGCTATGAGGTAGGTACTATTCCTATGCTCATTTTATAAAGAACTACTTAAAACTGGTTCTTATGGTTAAACAAGATTAGATTAGTGGCTAGTCATAAACTCTTTCCCATTCTGTGTCTAATATAATTCCTGAGACTATTTCTCTCAATTGCAGTCCATCTATCTGCACTTCAATTCTCTGTGAAATCTCCTTTGCATCTATCCAAACGCATTCTTCCCATGGTATCTCACTATTATAGGTCACCCAAAAGCTACAGGGAGTTAGGAATTGTAAAAATGAAGTCACTGAATAGGGTAAACCACAAATACCAAATGTTCTCCCAGTCTTTTTTAAAAATAAGTAGTATCTATCTAAAACCAAGAGCATTATCTATAACGGGGAATAACCAGAAGCCTTTCTAATAAGATCAGGTGTGAAACAAAGGATGTCCATTATCACCACAATTATTCAATATTACATTAGAAATGCTTGGCTATAGCAAATAAGCCAAGAAAAGGAAATTGAAGGAATAAGAATAGGCAACAAGGAAACAAGACTATCACTTTTTGCAGATGATATGATGATATGCTTAGTGAACTCTAAAGAATCAACTAAAAATCTAATAGAAACAATTAATAATTTTAGCAAAATTTCAAGGTATAAAACAAACCCATATTCCTATATACTACCAACAAAACCCAGCAAGAAGAGATAGAAAGAGAAATTCCCTTTAAAATAACTACAGACAATATAAAATACTTGGGAGTCTTCTCTCTAAGACAAACCCAGGAATTATATAAACACAATTGCAAAACACTTTTCACACAAATAAAAACAGATCTAAATAATTGGAGAAATAGACATTGGTCATGGGTAGGCTGAGCCAATACAATAAAAATGACAAAATGAAGTGAGAAGAACCAAGAGAACATTGTACACAGTAACAGCCACATTGTGTGATAATCATCTATGAAAGACTTAGCTACTCTGATCAATATAATGATCTAATACAATTCCAAAGGACTTATAATGAAACATGCTATCTACCTCTGGAAAAAGAACTCATGAACTCCGAGTGCATTTGAAGAGTACTTTTTTTCCACTTTCTTTATTTTTCATGCTTTTATCTTTTTTGGCAACATGGCTAATACGGAACTATATGTGTCTTCTTACTATGTACAACTGATATATTGCTTGCCTTCTCAGTGAGTGAGGAAGGACTAGGGAGAGAGTGAATCTGGAACTCTAAATGCAAAAAAATGAATGATAAAAATTAAGTAATTTTTAAAAAACATTTGTGTTTTCCTGGAGTACTGACTGCCTATTGCTTACAAGCAAAATTTGAAGTGTTGATTCTTTATATAAATTATAGTCTATAAATTATAGTCTACAGGATGAAAATTTTTAGATTCTGTCTCCCTCCCTTATAGTGGGCCACCATAGTGGTAAAGATCAGTTGAGGCATCAATTTTACTTCCAAATTCCACATAAAGGGAATGGTAATAATAATAACATACTCAGCAGTACTTTATGATTTTTGGAACAATTGGCACATAGTAAGCACTTAATATATGCTTGTTGCTATTGCATTCTTGGTGGAGTTGTGAACTGATCCAACCATTCTCAAGAGGAATTTGGATTATGCCCAAAGGGCTATAAAATTGCACATGCCCTTTGATCTAGTAATACCACTGTTAGGTCTATATGCCAAAGGAATCATAAAAAAGGGGAAAGGACCTATATTTACAAAAATATTTATAGCAGCTCTTTTTGTGGTGGCAAAGCATTGGAAATTAAAGGGGTGCCCATAAATTGGGGAATTGCTGAACGAGTTCCGATATATGAATGTAATGGATTACTATTGTGCTTTAAGAAATGACGAACAAGCAGAAAAACCTAGAAAGACTTTCATGAACTGATGCAAAGTGAAATGAGCAGAACCAGGACAACATCATACACAGTAACAGCAATACTGTGTGATGATCAACTATGATTGGCTTAGTTCTTCTTAGCAACACAATGGTCCAAGAGGATTGCAAAAGACTCATGATGGAAATATCCAGAGAAGGGACTGATGGAGTCTGAAGGCAAATAGAAGCATACTGTTTTTACTTTGTTCTCTTCATTTTTTTTCCTTTTGTTCTGTTTCTTCTTTTGCAACATGACTAATATGGAAATATGACTTTACATGATTGCCCATATATGATATATCAAATTGCTTACTGCCTTAGGGAGGGGGAAGGGAAGAGAAAGAAGGAGAAAGAAAATTTGGAACTCAAAATTTTATAAAAAATAAATGTTTAAAAATTGTCTTACCATTTAATTGGAAAAAAATAAATATTTTTTAAATGCTTGTTGATTGATTCACAACATCCCGATGAGGTCAGTTTAGTAGTATAATTGTCAGGAATCATCCAAAGAGATCCTAAACATATATGTAATTTTATGCCCATTCTGATTTAACAAAGAATCAATAATCTTTTATATTCTGTTTTAGAGATGCTAATTACTATTCTTTTGTTGCTGTTTCATGAGTGAAGAGCATTTTTTTTAAAAAAATCTAAAAAATAGATATTGGTACACATTAATTCCCTGCCAATAAAAAGAGATGAGTATCATTTTACTGGTAAACTACACGTATGTGATTTTGAAACTCTACACAATATGTTCACTTCTGCAATATATGTGTAGTATCCCCTTGGAAGTGCATAATGTCGGAGTCGTTTCTATAAAGCAAATGTCCTCTGACTGCTTCCTGTTGGCCATGATGATTTTTAATTGTCACCTGAGCTGGAATTCCCTAGATGTGTTGGGAATGATCACTGCCTCTCAGGCCCTTCTTCCTAATAGCTTTGAAGCATAAGAATGCCTCTCTAAGCTCTGGAGGATCAGGTAGAGAGATTCATTTCCCTTCACCAAGAGAAAAACCATGAGTTCAGTTGCCTTGGAAGAGGAAAGCTCCATCTACCTTTTAAGATCTCACAAAGTCCAGATGACCTTGTACCAAAGGAAAGAAGCTGCATATAGGAGGTATTCCAATCCCAGGCACAAGCTTAAGTAGGAGGCCTAGTTGTGGTAACTAGAGCAGGATAGTGGCTACCATAACAGTGACAGCAGGAACAGCAACAGAAGAGAGAGAGAAAGAGTAGCCCACAGAGAGAGGGGTCACCAGGAAGAAAGAACTCATTTGGCATTGGTGGGCCTATGCTCAGTAGAGGTGAAATATAAAATAGCAGGCAAACATGCCCTGAAAAGAAACTATTTGTAAATATCTCAATGAAGCTTGACTATTGACCTCTCAATTGATTATCATCATTCAACAGTCACTGTTTAGCATTCCCTTTTCTGTGTGGGAATAAAACCACCAGTTTCATACCTGATCCATGTATTCTGGAAACCTACTTTAATCTCCCCCCCAACCCCCTGCCGGGAAGCACCCCTTAAATTAGAGTCAAAAACAGAATTGTTCCTCAGGAATCTGAAGTGAGGGTAGGTGGGAGCACTAGGTAGCCTAATTCCCTCACTGAGGAGACAGTAATACCAAAGTAATGAAGCCAGGGCAAACCTCAAGAGCAGGTAACCCTGTGACCTCAGGTGAGCAATGTCTGGCTAGATAGCGCGTCAGATATGTATTAAAGTCTACATTACTCTCCCTTCCACTCTCTACATACCATTCAAATTGGCTTACTTACCATTCCTACACAGCATTCGTTTTCTTTCCATGTCCCTTACACATGCTGCTCCCAGGCCTAGAATTGCCTCTCTCCACACCTTTGCCCCCGGAAACTCCTAGCTCTTTTGAAGGCTTAGCTCTTACAAAACATCTTTCTTATTTCCCCTAGTTGTTGTTTCTGCTTTTTAAAAAAATGACTATGTATTTATTTTTTATGTGTTTTCTATCTACTTGTGTCTGTGTTGTTGCCCTAGTAAGTTCCTTGATGACAGACTGTTTTATTTTGGTTTTGAACCCTGAGGGCATAGAATACTTCCAGGCAATTAGTAGGCACAAAATAAATTCTTATCCGAACAACAGGAAAACACTAGGGCAGGGGAAAGATGATTTCCATCTTTCTTCTGGGAAGAGGAACCATATTGAAATTACGAGTCAGGCAAGCATAAACCACAAGGCCAAGATGGGTTTGTATCCGGATTGATTCAGCACAATGAAATCCAAAAAGTTGAGACAAAAATGAGAAAACAATCACAGAAGAGATTTTGTCCATCTCAGTACAGCATCCAGAAACAAAATACAATGAATTTCAGGGAAATTAATTGTTTGTATGATTCAAAATGTCTCCACACAGCTTTGATCTTTCATGGCAGCTTCTTGGGTTCTCCCCTACAATGAGGCACAAGTGTGGTCAGAGATAAATCTCACCATGTCTTTTCCTGATCAAGCAAGGCCAATAAGACCATGGGCTAAGACAATAAAAGCCACATAGTAAATGACTTCCCAATCATGTTTTCTTTCCATATCTATGATACCTTACTTGAAGGGATCTGTGATTTCTCACCTGAGAGAACTCACAGTTCAAGAATTCCCTCTATAAATGGGATCACAACCTATCTAGGACTTACATGTAAGTAGTTTGAGGGTTAAGAGGCAAGCCCAAGGTCTCACAGATACTATGTGTCAGATGTGGGATCTGAACTCAGGTCTACCTGGTTCCAAGCCTAATACTTTATCCATATTACACCACACTTTCTTTGTGTACTACTTTAGGAATTGAGACTGGACCTGTGATTTCATTGATATAGGGAATTATCAGGCAAGGCAACTGCCTTTACCAATGCAAGTTGACACCTTCTCTGCAGCTTAATCATAGAGAGCAGGCTAGGGGCACTGAGGGTGAGAAGGAGAGAGGGGGAGAGAGATAGATGGAAGGAGAGAAGGATAGAGAGAGAGTGAGTGAGTGAGAGGAGAGAGGTTGGGTGGGAGTAAGAGAAGGAGGAGGCAATAAGATAAAGAGGGGAGAAAAGGGCAGCTATGTGGTACAGTGGGACTTGCCCAGGATCACATAGCCAGGATGTGTCAGAGGCAAGACTTGAACCCAGGTCTTCCAGACACTGAGGCAAGTCCTAACCATTAAACCACATTGTCCCTCATGCTAATTTGTCATGTGGGGCAGCTAGGTGGTATGGAGGATAAAGCTCCTGGCCTGGAATCAGAAAGACCTGAGTTCAAATATGGCATTCTACACTTACCAGCTGTCTGACCCCAGTCAATCACTTCACCTCAAAGGATTGCTGAGAGCAACAAATGAGACAATAATTACAAGTACTTAGCATCATTCCCAGCATGCAGCTAAGCATTATGTAAATGTTAGCTATTATTATATCTTAAAAAATGAGGACAAAAGGATTTTTTAAAAAATCCTCCTTCTTTATCATCTCCTCCCTCTTAATCCTTTGCTTTTGGTCCCCTCCCTCCCCCTCAACTTTTAACACCTTTGTCTCTCTCCTGCCAGGGGAGAACATTTATTTGAATTTTGAATTTTTATTGGATGAAATGAGCTTGAAATTTAACTCGTACGCAGTGGATAGAGCACCGGCCTTGGATTCAGGAGGACCTGAGTTCAATCAGACCTCAGACACATAACACTTACTAGCTAGCTATGTGACCCTGGGCAAGTCACTTAACCCCATTGCCTAACCCACAAAAAAAAAGAAAGAAATTTAACTCATACCAGTTTATACAGAGAAGGTCACTAAGGTCAAAATTATGGTCATTAAGGAAGATAATGTTCCTCATTCTTTATGGTGCCTCTGAAAATGCAGCATATCAATCACATTGTGTAATGCAAAAGTAAAAACAAAACAAAAAGATTTATTGAACAAAATCACTGTGAAAGACATGTAACATGAGAGACATTGTCCCTATCCTTAAAGAGTTTATAGTATATTTGGGAAATAACCTATAAACAAGTGAATCATCCTCAAGATATCCAGGTAGAGAAAGAAAAGAAGAGGCCCTAGGACAAGAGCCTGGAAAACACCTTTTCTAAAGGGGAAGGAGTTAGATGATGATACAGTAAAGGATACTGAAAAGAAGCTGTGAGTGGCAAGGGGAAAACCAGGAGAGTGAGTATGGAAACCAAGGGAAGAAAGAGTGGAAGGAACGGTCAACAGAATCAGAAACTGCAGAGAGGTCAAGGAGAACGAAGACTGAGAAAAAAGGCCATCAGGTTTCCCACAAAAGAGATCAGAGTAGTATCACTCTACTGCAGTACTGTGGATGTGGCAGGGCTAACAAAATGTTAACTTTCTCAATCACAAAGTCTGATTGCTGTAGTTCTATACCCTTTCTTATTATTTGGGTAAGGGTATGGCCTTGCCTTCCTAACTGCAAGTGCTATGCTTCTTCATGCTAAAGAAAATGAATTAATATTATATGCTATAGAATATATATACACATTTATTCCTACTGTATCAATAAGAACTTTAGTAAGATCTTTGCATTTGGAAAGTTTATCCCCCCTCCATTATGAGATCTGAGTTAATATTTCACAAATAGAAATCCAAGGGGCCAGGGGTGGGGGGGCGAAGGGGGAATCATAAGCACCTTTATGCAGCCTTTGATTCCTCACTTGAGAGGATGATGATAATAATAATAATAGTGGTAATAACAATAATAGCCAAAACTCACACAGCACTTATTCTGTACCGGGCACTATGTTAAGCATTTTGCAATTATTATTTTATTTGATGCTCACAACAATTCTGGTAGATAGGTTCTATTATTATCCCCATTTTACAGATGAGGAAACTGAGGCAAACAAATGTTAAGTGATTTGCCTAGCTAGGCAGCTAGTAAATGTGTGAGGCTGGATTTTAACTCACGTCTTCTTGACTGCAGGCCTGGTACTCTATCTACATAAGAATCCAATGTCATTCTCTTTGACTTGTCAGATAATTAGCATTTATCTCATAGATGTTGATTGTGCCTTGCTTTCTGCTTTCTTTTTTAAAACCGGAAGATCTCCTTCTCTTTGCCCAATAATAATTTTATAAGTAAGTATTCAGGGGCAGCTAGGTGGCGCAGTAGATAGAACACCGGCTCTAGATTCAGAAGGATCTGAGTTCAAATCCAGCCTCAGACACATAGCACTTACTCGCTGTGCGATCCTGGGCAAGTCACTTAACCCCATTGCCATATATGTATATATATGTATGTATATATATATATAAGTGTTAATATGAACCTAGAGGACCTTGTAGCATCTAACATCATAGACAAAACTTTCAGTGTCCCAAATTTGTTAGCCAACCTTGAAAATATGAGGAAGTGTTGCACCTCCACGCTCTCTTCCCTCTCATCCAATGATTACACTCAAAGATCCATAAACATAGGACTGGAAGCAGTTGTAGCAGATAACACCTTGCTCCCCATGGATCAATATCCTGGAAACCCTGACAAGGAGGAAGTGCCTGCACCATGTATCAGAAATGAGACTTTTCCTATTCAAAAAAGAAGAGCTAGGAAGGTATATCTGGAGTTGCTATACAGTCCTAATCTGGGGAACTACCATAACAATGCCCCAATATAGATATATTTTTGGATGTCCACTCCTGATCATAGACTGCTATAAATAATAACCCTTAAGAAACTTCCTCTGGGAGAATATTGTACAAAATAACAGCAATATTGTAAGGATGATCGACTGTGAAGGACTTAGCTACTTTGGTCAAGACAATGACCTAAAATGATTCCAAAGGACCCATGATGAAAAGTCCTATCCACTTCCTGAGAGAAAATTAATGAACTCTGAGTACAGATTGAAGCATACCTCTTGGTTTTGCTTTATTCTCCTTAGGTTCCTTTCTTTTGTAAAGTGGCTAATATGGAAATATGTTTTGCGTGACTTCACACACTATAATCGATACCGTATTGCTTGCCTTCTCAAGGAGTGGGGGAAAGGCAGGAGAAAGGGGGGGAATTTGGAACTCCTAAATTTTTAAAATGAATGTTAAATTGTTTTTACATGCAATAAGGAAATACTTAATGAAATACATAAGATACATTTGGACATGTAACTCATGCTTGGGTTTCCTTTTCCCCTCCCTACTTTGGATGCTTGAGTTGCCACATAATTATTTATTTGGAGAGGCATTTGCCACCAAAAGAAGCAAATGAAATGAGTAGGAGGAACTGCTCAAGTCTCTGCTTCGTTTTTAAGTTTTTCAAATTCAGAGTACCCTCATTCCAATTGCTACAATGAGAATCCTTGATTTAAGGATGGAGCATTCTAACTCATGTTCCTGGTTTAGAGGATATGAAAGAAAAAGCAATCAATGCTGAAGAGGGTGACTAGTGAAGCAATATCTTCTGGTTAGATCCAGGTTTCTAAGAGGAAAAGATGATGGGAAAGAATGTAAAAAACAAAAGTATGAGATTAAAGGCAAGCTTCAGAATAAGAGAAGGAAACAGAATATGAAGTAGAAGATTTAGCTAAATAAGGATGAGGTGTAGAATGAGATAGCAAGAGAAGTGAGCTTTTGTCCTCAGAAATGTCAACATAAAATCACTTGAATTAAGGGAAGAATTGACAGGAGTTTCTACCTTCTAATAGGCTATGATATTCAATAGTGGCATTATTATAGTGTCCCCTCTATAAATACTAACAAGCTGAGAGGGCTGAGTTGCCAAAAAGCTCAGACCAGAGATCTGGTTCCCCTGGGACCACACTGAACTTAGATTTGGCACCAGATCAATAATTATATTCCAAGATGGTGAGAAGTGAAGTACACCCAGAACATACCCCTACATGGGGAACTTGTACTCAGCTCCATATCTGATTTCTGAGTGCCAGATTTTGTAAGCATTCCTGACATGTGAGTCCTGAGTTTCTTTTCCTTAGGGCTCACAGGTGTTCAAAAGTGAGGCCTCTGACACTTTCCATCAAACAATTCATCTCGTCCCTGCCAGACGCCCTCAAGCCCCGTAGGTTCTACTGAACACTCCCTCAGCCTAAACCTGTATTGAATCTTGCCTAGGAGGCCAAAGGTCCTTTTTTGAGAAATTTTCTATCTTGGGCCTGATATTGCTATTTGCAATAAAATCTCTAGTCTTGGACCTATCCACAGTCAAATCTTCTCTGTACAACCCAGGAGATTTATCTCTTGCATAATGATGTTCCTCTGGGGAACTAGCCCATCCATGCCTCACACACAAGTGAGCTATCTCTTTCTGCAAGAATGATCTTCAGCCCTATCTGTGAACTGTCTTTTTCCAATGTAGTGGACCTAGCTCTGGCCCTTCTCCCTAGTGAGTTATCCCTTTCTGCTCTAAATATTCCCTTCAACCTCTTTGCCGTCTGACATTATTTATTCATTCAGACCTCTATTTTCTTGACCAAATCCTCCTCATGAGAGGATAAATAAATCAGTTCCCAGGTTGTGGTAGAAATAAGATATACTAAGGTAGCTGCCATGCTAAGACTTAGTTTAGTCTTTCCCTTAAAAAAAAAAATATTGTCAAGCTGCCATGGAGATTTAATTAGTCCAGGAGAGTAAATTTCAGATGATGAATGCAACTTTCTGGTCACTGAAGCCAGCACAGGAGGACTCACTGGCTCCAACCTCAGGCCTGACATACGACTACTTTGTTATAATGTGTGTTTAATTTAATTTGATTTTTTCAATTACCAAACATTAATTTTCTCTATTTTATACCCATCAATTGAGAAACAAAAAAGAAAAAGAATGCCCTCATAATAAATATACATAGCCAATTAAAGCAAATTCTCACAATGACCATGTCAAAAAAGGCACGTCTCATTCTTTATCTTGAATCCATCACCTCTCTGGCAGGAGGAGAGAGCATGTTTCATCTTCTGTCCTCTAGTTTTATGGTTTATCATTGCATTGATAGAGTTCTCAAGTCTTTCAAAGTTGTTTTTCTTTATGATGTAGTTATTGTGCATACATTGTTCTCTTGGTTCTACTTGATTCATTCTTCATCATTTTATACAGGTCTTACAAGTTTTCTCAATCATCATCTAAGCTATCTGTTACTAGAAACAAAAAATAAAGAATTAGATCAATGAAATAGAGCAGGTATTCCAGAAAACTGATCAAATAAATACAAAAGATTTGTGATTGACAAACTTTAGAAAATAAAAACTGGGGGGAAAGTTAATTATTTAACAAATGCACTTGGTTAGTGTTCCAAAAAGAGCAGGGATTTCTTTTTTTATCTTTCTTATACTAAGCATTCAATATACATTTGTTGATTTGATTTGGTCATGCCACCAAGATAGAAATGGTCTTTCAATTGTGAACCTTTTAGCTGGCCCAGGCCAGCAGCACTGTGGAAGGATACCATCATTTATTTTAGGCAGCATGGATAGAACACTGTTTCTAGAGTCAAAAAGACCTTAGTTCAAATCCTGCCTCAGACACTTACTAGCTGTGTGCCCCGGGCAAGTCACTTAACCTTTGTCTACCTCAGTTTTCTCATCTGTAAAATGGGGATAATACCAGTACCTATCTCCCAGGGTTGTTGTGAAGATCAAATGAGATAATATTTGGAAAAAGCTTAGCACAGTGTCTGACATATAGTAGGTGTCATATAAATGTTCATTCCCTTCCTTTCCTCCTTTTTGGTAGTGATCAAAGTCCAACGCAGCTTTGACCTACTTAACACTTTTTTCACACAATTCTGAGAAATAAAAACAGACATCATTAGCATATAATAATCATTGCCCATGCTTTGCTTTTCCTATCAAAACCTCATTGACTAAATACTTCTGGATCTAACCTAAACTAACAGAAAATACCTGAATCATTGTTGTGGTCTATAGATGAAACATAATATTTATTGCATTGTAAAAGATTGCTAAAGAGACAGTTACAGAGAATTCTGAAGAGTATTAATTGATGCAGAGTAGAATAAGAATCAAGAGAACAATTTATACAAATATGACTAAATTGCAAAGAAAAGCACAAAGAAAGACTTAAGAACTCTGATCAATGCAATGATGAAACATGTTTCCAAAGGATCTGTGACGAAGAATATTATCCATCTCCTAATAGAGAACTGATAGACTAAAGATGCAGGAAAAATACATATATTTTGGACATAAACAACATGAGAATTTGTTTTTCTTGACTGTACTAATTTGTTTCGAGGTATTTTGGGAGGGGGGTTGGTTTTTTGTTTTTTAAATTGGAAGATAACTGTGGGGAGGGGGGGAATTAACAATATTGTTACCACAAAAAAAATGGTCATTTGAAACATTTTTAAATGCACAAAAAGATCAGAAGGAAGCACAGACAAGTAGAATAGTTTTGAAAGTAATATGTGGAATTCATTATATACTTTTTATTAAAAATGGTATGAAATGAAAAACCATAGTTTTCCATGTGCAATTCTCTTGTGTTCTACTACTTATGAGAAAATCATCCCTGCCTTCCCTTTTGATATTCAAGTTCAAAATAAGATAAAATTTAGAGCCTGAATGTGTTCTAGATATTTCAGTAGATCCCTGATCTCATCCTGGGGGTACTCTTTCAATTATGCAGATGACCATCTATCCTCAATTGGTCAGCAACCAATGAGAACTTTCAAGCCCCTGGCTGCCTTTCCTACTTTGTTTCCTTTCCCAAGGAGATGACTAAACAAGAAGTCAAGATATCCATATTTAATGACAACCTTGTTAGAAAAATTTAATGAACTTGTATCTAGTGGAAACAGCAATTAGTTGATGCAAATTCAGGAACAGTTGATACGTAAGATGCAAAAACAGTTGATCAAGGAAATAGGTGACTACAAAGTTTGGAAATGTAAAATGCCTAATCTAATAAGGTTTGAGTATCATCTCTGTCCCCCTGAAAGCCTCTCCTTGTAACAATAGTTATAAATAAAGTTGCTGAATCCTGTTTCAAATTTGTCTTTGCCAAAAGTATGCTTGTGAATATCCTGTGTTTAGCATTCCTTTTGCATATAGGAATAAATTACCTGATTCATATTGAACATTGAGCATCCTTTTAATCCCTTCTTTTAGAGGAAACTCAATGTGAGCCAGTAATGAAAATCATCCAGAATCGAGGATTTAACAAGACAAAGTACATGAGAAAAGGACTCTAAGCTCTCTGATTAGAAGCGAGTTTTCCTAGTATGGAGCCTAGTCAAGCATCATGCCTGAGTACAGAACAAAGAAGGTCAAGTGCCCCAGCCCCTCTGGACCTAACAGAGTGGTCTTCTCAAGGTTAAGTTGGATTTAACAGCAAGCCAGTCACTTCTCTTAAAGAAGGAAACATAATTGAGATTTGCATGGCCACCTAAAGGGAGAGATGTGATCCTGCTTTAGGTAAAATCATTTATTATCTGGAGCATAATGTGTTTTTTTCTATTCAAAACTACTTAGTATATTTGTTTCTTACAATTTAGTGAGCTAAAAGAAAAGCAATGCTTAATAGTTGAATGATAAAAGTTTAAATGTATCTTTCAGTATCACTTGACCTTTTTCTGAAGCTTGTTCCTTTTTGCCCTGACATATACATAGCTATGACTGACCTCAAATTGTCATTGATTCCATGACAGCCTTGCACAGGTAAAGGCAGCAAGAGAGGGCCTCTGCTCATCAATATTCTTTCTCACACACAGTAAGGAGATTAGGAGAGAAGGGAGGTTACCCCTATCAAGTGAAAACAAACAAACAAACAAATCTGAAAAGCAGACTGAAGAAAATGAAAAACAGATTACCTGGTTTTTGGATAATTCATGCAAAATTTTTTAAACAAGAACATTCCAAACATATTTTTGTGCCTGATTCACTTTCTTAGAAAGCTAAAGAGCATGAGAATGATTCTTTCCTTCCTACATAGGAAGTGTTTTGAAAAACCGATCTCCAACAATAAACAAAAGTGTTTGACAAATGTACATACCAGCTTACAAATGTTAAGACTGGCTCCTTTCAACTCCACATAAAGATCACTAAAGTAGCAATATTCTTTCTCTTATAAGTTTTCTCACTTCTGATATTTTTTCATAAATGAGAAAATATGATTTGTTTTACAAAAAGAGAAAAAAGAAATAAGAAATAAAACAAAGATCAGATCTAATTTGGATAAAGTTCCATTATATTACATCTAAAGTATTAGAAATAGTACTGTGGTCTACGGTGAATATAGTAGTATATTAACAGAGATCCACAATTGACTTCATAAATGGCTTTCAGCAAATTACTCAATTAATTTTTTTAATGTTTTCTTGATAGATTAAATGTTTACAGTAACATCACTCAGAAATGTTTTCCTCACTCCTTCCCTCCCCCAGAAGGTCATTATAACAAAGAATAAAAGGGAAAGAGAAAAATTAAAAAAAAAAAAACACTTCAGCAAACAAAATCATCACCTTAACTGTCTGACAGAGTAAGGCAACATCATATCCCCTGAGTCCCACACATCTGCAAAGAAGCAAGGGAGTTAAAATTTCCCTTCTCCTCTCCCAGGCCAACTTTAATCATTAGAATTGCATGGATGGGACCAGAGCCAAAATGAAGGAGTAAAGGTAGGGACTTACCTGAGCTCTCTCCCAAAACCCTCCCAATAACTTTAAAAATTACTCTAAATAAATTCTAGAGCAGAGGAACCCACAAAAAGATGGAGTGAAAAACATTTCCAGCCCAAGATAACTTGGAAGGTCACAGGAAAGGTCTATTGCACTAAGGTGAGAGAGGAGTACAGTCCAGCACAGGTCATGCCAGCACAGCCAGGGCCTCAGCAGACCTGGAAGAGGTCTTGGGGCTACTGAATCGCTGGCAGCAGTGGAGGTTTCCAGACCTCTCATCCCACAGACATGAAAGACAACTTAGAAGATCAGTAGGAAAAGTCTGTGCACCTGGGTAAGAGAGGAGCGCTTTCCAGCACAGGCTGTGCCAGCACAGGCCCAGACCCAGCAAATGAGGAGCAGCCCTTATGAGCCACTTAATCAGAAGCATCAGGGGCAGAAGCTGCTTCTGAAGCCTTCAGGCCACACACAGTAAGGGGATAGAACAACTGGTCAGAAGGAGATTACAGGGGTCTCTTTACTAGCATTGAGGGAGGACTCTCTTGCTTTGTTCATACTCAGATCAGGGTGACAGTCCTGGGTGGCAGTCCCAGGGTGAGGAGAAGCACTAGCACACCAGACCTTCAGGCCACAGTGGAGTGGGGACCCTTTTCATAGTTCCAAGTCAGGAAAGAGTGCTTGTGGTCACTCACAGATCAGAGTATAGGCCAGGAGAGGAATAAACACCTCCCCTTAGATCATACCACCTTAGAAGAACTGAAAACTTACAGGTCCCTAAAAGTATCTCTGAAAACAGCTGCACAAAACCCCCAAAGCTTAGGACAATGTGCCCTCCACCCTGGAAGCAGAACCCTACCTTAACAAAGAGTTAAAAGTCAACTAATAGGCTGCAAAAATGAGCAAACAATTGAAGAAAAAAAACTCTGACTACTGAAAGTTATTATGGTGATAAGGAAGATCAAAACACACACTCAGAAGAAGACAACAAAGTCAAAGCTCCTACATCCAAAGCCTCTAAGAAAAATATAAATTGGTCTCAGGCCATGGAAGAGCTCAAAAAGGATTTTGAAAATCAAGTAAGAGAGGTAGAGGAAAAATTGTGAAGAGAAATGAGAATGATGCAAGAAAATCACGAAAAATAAGTCAACAGTTTGCTAAAGGAGACACAAAAAAATACTGGAGAAAATAACACTTCAAAAAACAGAATAGGTCAAACGGTAAAAGAGGTCCAAAAAGCCAATGAGGAGAAGAATGCCTTAAAAAGCAGAATTGACCAAATGGAAAAGGAGGTACAAAGGCTCACAGAAGAAAATAATTCTTTAAAAATTAGAATGGAGCAAGTGGAAGCTAATGACTTTATGAGATATGAAGATGCAATAAAACAAAACCAAAAGAATGAAAAAATGGAAGACAATTTGAAATATCTCATTGGTAAAAACAACTAACCTGAAAAATAGATCCAGTAGAGATAAGTTAAAAATTATTAGACTGACTGAAAGCCATGATCAAAAAAAAAAAAGCCTAGACATCACCTTTCAAGAAATTATCAAGGAAAACTGCCCTGATATTCTAGAACCAGAGAGTAAAACAGAAATTGAGAGAATCCACCAATCACCTCCTGAAAGAGATTCCAAAATGAAAACTGCCAGGAACATTACAGCCAAATTTCAGAGTTCCCAGATCAAGAAGAAAATATTGGAAGCAGCCAGAAAGACACCATTCAAGTATCATGGAGCCACAGCCAGGATAACACAAGACTTAGCAGCTTCTACATTAAAGAATGAGAGAGCTTGAAATATGATATTCCAGTGAGCAAAGGAGATTGTAACCAAAAATCACCTACCCAGCAAAACTGGTATAATCCTTCGGGAGAAAAAAATGGACATTCAATCAAGCATTCTTGATGAAAAGACCAGAGCTGAATAGAAAATTTGACTTTCATATACTAGACTAAAGAGGAGCATAAAAAGGTAAACAGAAAAGGGAAATCATAAGGGACTTAATAAGGTTAAATTGTTTGTATTCCTATATGATATTTGTAACTCATAAAACCTTTCCCATTATTTGGATAGTTAAAAGGAGTATATATAGACAGAGGGTACAGGTGTGAGTTGAATATGACAGGATGATATCTAAAAAAAATTAAATTAAATTAAGGGGTGAGAGACTGGGAGAAAGGGAAAGGGAGAGGTAGGATGAAGGAAATTATCTCACACGAAAGAGGCAAAAGAAAAAGCTTTTACAGTGGAGGGGAAGAAGCGAGAGGTGAGGGACAGTGAGTGAACCATACTCTCCTCAAAATTGGCTATAATAGTGTGATAATATACACACTCAATTGGGTATAGAAATTTATCTTACCCTACTGAAAAGTAGAAGGGGAAAGGGATAAGAGAAGTGGGGGTGATAGAAGGGAGGGTAGATTGTGGGGGGAGGTAGTCAAAAGCAAACATTTTTGAGGTGGGACAAGGTGAAAGGAGAGAGAGAGAATAGAAGAAAAGGGGGGGATGGGATGGAAGGAAATACAGTTAGCAATAGTAACTGAAAAAAATATGGAAATACGTTTGTCTGATAAAAGCCTCATTTCTCAAACATATAGAGAACTGAGTCAAATTTATAAAAATAAAAGCCATTCCCCAATTGATAAATGATCGAAAAATATGATCAGTTTTCAGGTGAAGTAATCAAAGCTATCTATAGCCATATTCAAAAAAAATACTCTGACTATGGATTGGAGAAATGCAAATTAAAACAATTCTGAGGTACTACCTCATGTCTATTACATTGGCTAGAAAAGGTAAGTGACAAATGTTGGAGAGAATGTGGGAAAAATTAGACTTAATGCACTGTTGGTGTAGTTGTGAACTGATTCAACCATTCTGGAGAGCAATTTGGAACTATGCCCAAAGGGCTATAAAACCATGCATACCCTTTGACCTAGCAATACCACTACTAGGTCTGTATCCCAAAAGAGATAAAACACAAAAAGGAAAAGGACCTATATGAACAAAAATATTTATAGCAGTTCATTTCTGGGGGCAAAAGAATTAGAAATTGAGGGGATAGCATCAATTGGGGAATGGCTGAATAAGTTATGGTATGTAATTATGATGGAATACTATTGTACTATAAAAAATGATGAGCAAGATGCTCTCAGAAAAATATGGAAAGACTAGCATGGACTGATGCAAAGTGAAATGTACTGTATGCAAAATAACAGCATTATTTTAAGATGATCAGCTGCTAGTGACTATTCTCAACAACACAATGATCCAAGGCAGCTCTGAAGGACTTATGATAAAAATGCTATCCATCCCCAGAGAAAGAACTGATGATGTCTGAGTACAGATCAAAGCATACTTTTTTTTTACTTTCTTTATTTTTTCTTGAGTTTTTTTTCTGTGTTCTCTTTCACAACAAGACTATTATGGAAATGTTTTGCATGACTACACATTATAACTTATATCAAACTGCTCATCTTCTCAGTGAGGGGGAGTGGGGAGGAAGGAAAGGAGAGAATTTGGAACTCAAAGTTTTAAAAAACGAATGTTAAAAATTGCTTTATATGTAACTAGGAAAAAATTTTTAAATGAATAAATAAGAACTACATATTATTGGGGTTTGTTTGTTTGTTTTTCCAGCTGTTCTTTCCATTATATTATTGTAATCATTGTGTACATTGCTATCCCAGTTCTGCTTACTTCACTTTTCATCAATTCATATGTCTTCACATATTTCTCTGTATTTTTTATATTCATTGTTTCTCATGGATCAGTAACATTCCATTTCACTTATGTACCTTAATATTTTTTTCTGGTCATTATCCAATCAATGGGCATCCATGTGGCTTCCCTTTGCTTTGCTTCTATGAAAAGTGTTGCTATAAACATTTTTGGTGTATACTGGACCTTTTGCCTTCTCTTTCTTGGGATATGTGCCTAGCAGTGGGATCTCTGGGTCAAAAGAGATTAATTTCATTTCAACCCAATAGACATGGATCAAGTGCCTATGCTATGAGTACAATTTTGCCTCAGTTTAAGTGAATGAAATTGATCAGGAAAAAGACCATCTTGGTGAAGTTTCAGGAAACTGAGACTTTCATTGCATCTGTCTATCAAGAATCTGGATATGCCCCCTGGCACCTCAATGAGCATGTAGGAGATCTCCTTAAATGTCATCCTGAAGAAGAGGAGCCATCTGCCTTAAAGCACTGACAGCTCTAGGCTCTGACAGCCTCTCTAGAGCTGATGTATCCAATGGAGTTCAGCTACTCAGATCCATGGTGCATGTGCCCAGTCTTCCACACTCTCACTTGAGACTAGGCTATTAATTCAAACAGCCATACCTATATTATGGGCTACAATTTGTAATAAATCTCTGTCCTGAAGATCTTGAGAGTTCTGAGCCCATTCCAGAGAGTCCCAAATCTGAGTACACTTAGGTTTCCCAGGGAGGAAGAAAACCTAGCCAACATGAGCTACTAATAGTAGTGTCACTGGTTCAGCCAATGGTATGTCACATCAGTAGCCTCCTGGATGAACAAGAGGGTAATCACCTAGGAGAGAAGGGGAAGATCCTAGAATGAGCTAGCCTATTACAGAAAAGATGATCACATACCCACAGTCCTGAAATTTGCAAAGGACTGTGCTGTGATATGGGGATCTCACCCATAAAAAAAAAATCCTGGTCTTTGCCCTCTTCTACTACTGTGACTTTTTGAGACAGTGCAAGACCAATGAGGAAGGGGTTGATTCTCTAGTAACTCAGAGTTCTGCTAGTTTTGTCTTCTAGAAGATATTGGAAGCTAGCCTTCTTGAAAGAAAAGGGTGAGTTCCTGGACTAGACTGACCTCTTAGAAAAGAATTGTCTACATGTCCCTTGGAGGTGGAAAAACAAGAAAGGAATGAACCATAATAGAGTTCACTTAGCTCCCACTCCTCAGAATGTGCTCTGTGCCTTCCAGAGTTTGTCTCTGCAAGTGTGAATGCCTAGTTCTTGAGCAAGGGCTCAAAGAAACTTCTCCAAAGAATCCAAACAAGCCTCTAATCTCACGGCGCTACTGTTTGAACTCACATACCACCCCCACCAAGGAAATTAATTAAGCCTTGCAAGAAAGGAACTCCCTTCCTATATGAATAATTCAGAGTAGTAGTTCAATGCAAGAGCCAGGTTTTTTTCTCCTCTGTATCATGTCTTGGTCCCTTGCTGCCACTAAAACTCCATGGCCACACACATGATTCTCTTTTTTCCAGGAGTTTATCACTATCACTAACTGAGCTTCTTCTCTATAGAAAGTGAATCCTTGAACTCTCACACTTAGGATAGCTAGAGGTAACTGCCTTTCTTATCAGATCGACACTGTCTAAATAACTCACAATGGTATTGCATATGCTGTGTCCATTGGTGAGTCAGTCAGAGCAAATACAGGACTCATTATATCTAACCAGCCTTAGAATACAGATCAAGCTTCACAGCCCATCAAATCATCCACCCAATCACATGTCTACCCATCTTCCTTCCCATTGCCACCACCACCACTCCCCCTCCCCCTCCCTCCTGCTTCTTGGTCTGGGAATAGTAACGAAGTCAGCACCACCATTGCTACTGGAAAGAACATGTCAATGATTACTCTATATCAACATCTCTGTGACTTCTGAAATGATAATGTCTTTTCCAAGCCACCACTCTTTTATGTCTGATCAACCCCTACTAGAATGTTAACCCTTAAGGAAAGCTATCTCCTCCCAGGGAGCCAGTTCAAGATATATTCTTCTTTTTGGTCACTACCTTAATGCATACATACTCTCGCATCAGAAGCCAGAGATTGAATCAGCCATGCCTTGCTACAAGTTAGCTCACTTTTAGGTTAATGGAGATGGGTCCAGGGCCACCTTGCCTCCTTCCATGCGATTTTATGGAGTTTAAGTCAAAGAAAAAAATATTAATAAAATCAAAATAGCTCAGAATCCCCAGTTAGGAAAATTCTTAACATTTGAATAGAGGTTTAGATCTCTGCCCTATTTAAATTCTATGCATTTACAGTTAATCTCTGGCTTCTTCCATTCTCCTTTGTTCAATGTGGACTACATATCTACACATACATACATATATATGCTTATATATGTATACACACACACACACACACACACACACACACACATATATATATATATATGTAGAGGACAAGATTTCATGATTGACCATAGATTTTTTTATAAAGAGCAAAATCAGGATAAAGGAAACAGATAAAAAAAAAGAAACAAGAGTATATAATAGTGTTTGTCAGCACAGGTTGGGGAAGATGGGAAAAGTAGACCTTTTTGGAAATTTCTTTTGTCCTTAAAGAGGTGATTATAGCTTTCAGATTTAGCCCAAGTTCTTTGTTTCAAGACGCTTGGAACTTGCAAGGAACTGATGGACTACCATGATCTTGTCCCTCTTTACTCTCTCTATAAGTGTCCTCCTTAGCTCTCATTCTGTGTGTGTGTGTGTGTGTCTGTTGTCTCTGTGTCTCTGTCTCTGTCTCTATCTATCTATCTCTATCTCTCTCCCTCCATCCCCCTCATTGTCTCTTCAGCTGCTGCTTGCTGCTTTATCCTAGCTCAGCTGATTGTCACAGGTTGGGGCTGAGGTGACTGCCACCACTACTGCAGATGCTACTAAGCTCCTAAACTGCAAGCTCCTTTTTATCACTCTGCTTTCTTACAGACTGTATATTCCTTTTTCAAAATCCCTGGCATGACACCTGCCTGACTTCTGGCTCAAAGATTGCAATAATCCAAATCTTTCTTAGAGCTGATAAGGAATGTTTTTCTCTCTATAATACAAAACCCAGAATAACATTCAATTCTCAAATACCTAATATAGTTTATAAACACTTTCTTCATAGCAATTCTATGAAGTAATATTTTCATTTACAGAGAGAGAATCGAGGCTCGTAATGATTACATGCCTTGTCAATAGTCACACCCAAGACAGGGAAGAGGCAAAACTCAATCCTAAATCCTCAGGCACCTTCCCACCACATTGGGCTGATCACCAAGAGTCCACTTCCTCAGTTTTTCCTGTCATTTGATTCATTCTTGTCATGGAATCTATAAGCCATTAAATTGCTTTGTGGTATTTGAGCAGGCTTTACCTGGGTGTTCCAGTCATCTTTTCTGAAGTGTAGTAACTAACCATCATTTTTGGTGAAGAAGTGGAAGCTGGAGGTAGCTTGCACTCCCACAAAATAAAAATCAAGGAGTGGAGAATATAACTGCCTCACCCCAATGCCGACCATGAATAAAAATCTAGTTCTTCCCTTTTCTCAAGAGGATCAGCAAGGAAGAAATTTTCCAACTGCTGTCATCTGACCAGTTGTTTCCCAGCACACCCTAGATCATGCTGTATTTGGGGTTGAGGGGGTTCTTTTACCCATAAGGATTTCAAGACCCTATAATTCAGATATAAGGTGGTCATATGCCCTTCAAGGTAAAGATATATATTAATGTATAAATGTAGTGTTGAGAGAGAAAGGAATTGAATAAAAATGGGGATGAACAGTTGTCATGCAAAATAATAACAGAACAGAAAAGAGTTTTTGTTCTTTTCTCTTAAAAATCCCATCTAGCTATTTATGAGATTGCACAAACCAAGAGATAAATATAAAATCTTTCATTTCTCCACAAAGTAAAAAATGTTAGCTTAGACTATTCAACTCAGCTCTTTATTCATTCCTCAGGGTATTTTATTCAGAACTTACATAACATCTCAGTAGCTTAAAATATTTTGTAAACAATCAATATCATGGAATCTTTTTCTAAAAGATTTACTGGAATGCCATGCAAAAAAAATTAATAACAATGAATATTGTAATAAAGGCAGTATAACTTGACATTTCTATTGTATTGAGAGTTTTACTAAGAAAAAATGAGGCAAGTAAAAATTTCTCAAGGATTGCCAACAGCCCCCATGACTACAGGATAGTTCCCTGGTCTCAAACATTAGATAGGCTTCCTCTCAGGTCTTGTAAGATTTCTTAATGTGTTTGGTCTCTGTATTCTCCAAAGGCAGCCTACTCTATCACAGTATAACTGCCAGGAAAGAATACACTGGATCTGAGAAAGAGAGGAAGAAAGAGAGAGAGAGAGAGAAGAAAGACAGACAGACAGAGAGAGGAAGAGAGAGGGAGGAGAGAGAGAGAAGAAGAAAGAGAGAGAGAGGAAGAGAAAAAGAGAGGAAGAAAGACAGACAGAGAGGAAGAGAGAGAGAGAGAGAGAGAAGAGGGATTAATTCAACTTAACAAAGTTTTATAATGTGCAAGGAACTTGTCATATAAAGGGGGAAAAAATAAAATTTCCTCCTTTTTTAGAGTTTACATTATCCTTGTGTACAAGTATTGTAATGCAAGTATAGGGAGGGATGCAGCAAAGGAGAATTTCAGCCAAAATACATTAGAGAAAAATTTAAGAAGAGCAAATTTTATTTTATTTTATTTTTGCTATGGGGATTAAGTAAGCTTCAAGGAGGAGGTAGCACTTTTTCTGTTTTCTTTTTTGTCAATTTTTTTTCTAATTAAATATAAAAAAATTTTAGCATTCATTCTTTTTTTTTTATTTTGAGTTGCAAATTCTCTCCTTTCCTCCCTACTCTCCCCTCTCCTTGAGAAGGCAAGCAATTTGATATATATTGTACCTGTACAGTCATGCAAAACATATTTCATGTTAGTCATGTTGTGAAAGAAAATAGACCCTCCCCCCCCAAAAAAAGAAAAATAAGAAAAATAAAGAAAGTATGAAAAATTATGCTTTAATTTACATTCATACTCCATCAGTTCTTTTTCTGAAGGTGGACAATATTTTTCATCATAAGTTCTTTGAAATTGTCTTAGATCATTGTATTGCCAAGAATAGTTCTCCTGGTGCTGCTCACTTTACTTTGCATCAGTTCATGTAATCTTTCTAGGTTTTTCTGAAAGCATTCTGCTAGTCATTTCTTATAGCACAATAATATTCCATTACAATTATATACCACAACTTGTTCAGCCATTCCGCAATTGATAGGCATGCCCTCAATTTCCAATTCTTTACCACCACAAAAGAGCTGCTATAAATATTTTTGTACATACATGTTCTTTTCCTTTTTTTAAAATCTCTTTGGGATACAGATCTAGTAGTGCTATTGCTGCATCGAAAGGTATGCACAGTTTTATAACCATTTTGGCATAGTTCCAAATCGCTCTCCAGAATGGTTGGATCAGTTTTCAATTCTATCAACAATGCATTAGTGTCACATTTTTCCCACATTCTCCCCCCCCTTCCTTTGTCCTTTTTTTTCTGTCATATTAGCCAATTTGATACTTGTGAAGTGATACCCCAGAGTTGTCTTAATTTGCATATCTCTAAGAAATAGTGATTTAGGTAATTTTTTCATGTGACTATAGATATCTTCAAATTCTTTGTCTTAAAACTACCTATTCCTATCCTTTGATCATTTACCAGTTGGGGAATGACTTGTATTCTTATTAATTTGACTAAATTCTCTATATAGTTGAGAAATGTGGCCTTTATCAAAGAAAGTTGTGGTAATTTTTCCCCAGTGTACTACTTTCCTTCTAATCTTGGTTGCATTGGTTTTGTTTGCAAACCTTTTTGAATTTAACCTAATCAAAATCATCCATTTTACATTCCATAAGGTTCTCTATCTCTTGTTTGGTCATAAATGCTTCCCTTCTCCTTATTTCTGACAAGTAAACTATTCCATACTCCCCTAATTTGCTTATAGTATCATCCTTTATGTCTAAACCATGTTCCCATTTTGACCTTATCTTGGTATATGGTATGAGATACTGGTCTATACCTAGTTTCTGCCAAACTGCTTTCTAGTTTTTCCAACAGTCTTTAGTGTGTTCTTGTCTCAAAAGACTGGATCCTTGGGTTTATCAAACACTAGATTATTATGGTCATTATTTACTTATATTGTGTACCTAAACTATTCCACTTATCCACCACTCTATTTCTTAGCCAGTACCAGATTATTTTCATGATTGCTGCTTTGTAATACAGTGTGAGATCTGGTACTGCTAGGCTACCTTCCTTCACATTTTTTTCATTAATTCCCTTGATATTCTTGACCTTTTGTTCTTCCAAGTGAATTTTTTTATTGTTTTTTCTAGCTCTATAAGATAATTTTTAGGGGGCAGAGCCAAGATGGCAGAGTGAAAGCAGTGACTTGCTTGAGCTCTCCCTCAAACCCCTCCAAATACTTGTAAAAAATGGCTCTAAACAAATTCTAGAGCAGCAGAACCCACAAAAAACAGAGTGAAACAAATTTCCAGCCCAAGACAACTTGGATGGTAGACTGGAAAGGTCTATTGTGCCAGGCTGGAAAAGGAACGCAGTTCAGCATGGGCGCGCAGGCAAAGACCAGGCCTCAGCAAATGTGGAGCAGCCCTCAGAGGACTGAATCACGGGCAGCTGTGGTGGTTTCCAGACTTCTCAACCCACAAATGCCAAAGACAACTTAGAAAGTCAGTAGGAAAGGTATGTGACTGTGGTGAGAGAGAAACTTGGTCCCAGCCCCAGTCCCAGTGCAGCCGGGGGCAGCAGCTGCTTCCAGAGCTCTTGACCCACAGACTGAGAGGGAATCAAGTGGCTGATCAGAGGGGGATTGCAGGGCTCTCTTTGCTGGTGCTGAGGCAGGATTCTCTTGCTTTGCCCATGTTTGGATCTGGTTCGCAGTTCTGGTTAGCGGTCCTGGGGGGAGGAGGAATGCTGGAGTAGTAGAGCTTGTAGTAGTAGAGGAGAGGAAATCTTCCCCACAATTCCAAGGCAGAAAAGAGTGCTTGTGGTCACTCCTAGACCAGAGTACAGGCCAGGAAAGGAGTAAACACCTCGTCCTTGATCATACCACCTTGGAAGAACTGAAAATTGATAGGTCCCTAGAAGTATCTCTGAAAACAGCTGCACAAAACCCCTGAAGCTTGGGACAGTACATTCTCCACACTGGAAGCAGACCCCTACCTTTACAAGGAATTTAAAACTCAAGCAATTGGCTGGGAACATGAGCAAAATGCACCCAAAAAAAGTAAGACCATGGAATCTTTTTTTCATGACAAAGAAGATCAAAACATACAATCAAAAAAAGACAACAAAGTCAAAGCCCCTATATCCAAAACCTTCAAGAAAAATATGAATGGGTCCCAGGCCAGGGAAGAGCTCAAAAAGGATTTTGAGAAGCAAGTAAGAGAAGTAGAAGAAAAACTGAGAGTGATGCAAGAAAATCATGAAAAACAAGTCAACAGCTTGCTAAAGGAGACCCCAAAAAAAAAAGTACTGAAGAAAATAACACCTTAAAAAATAGCCTAACCCAAATGGCAAAAGAGGTCCAAAAAGCCAATGAGGAGAAGAATGCTTTAAAAAGCAGAATTAGCCAAATGAAAAAGGAAGTCCAAAAGCTCACTGAAGAAAATACTTCCTTAAAAATTAGAATGGAGCAATTAAAACCTAGTGATTTTATAAGAAATCAAGATGTAAAACAAAACCAAAAGAATGAAAAAATAGAAGACAATGTGAAATATCTCATTGGAAAAACAACTGACCTGGAAAATAGATCCAGGAGAGAGAATTTAAAAATTGTTGGACTATCTGAAAGCCATGATTAAAAAAAAGAGCCTAGACATCATATTTCAAGAAATTATTAAGGAAAGCTGCCCTGATATTCTAGAACCAGAGAGTAAAATAGAAATGGAAAGAATTCACAGATCACCTCCTGAAAGAGATCCCCAAAGAAAAACTCCAAATTCCAGAGTTCCCAGGTCAAGGAGAAAATATTGGAAGCAGCCAGAAAGAAATAATTCAAGTATTGTGGAAACACAAGCAGGATAACACAAGATTTAGCAGCTTCTACATTAAGGGACCAGAGGGCTTGGAATATAATATTCTGGAGGTCAAAGGAGAAAGGACTACATCTAAGAATCACCTACCCAGCAAAACTGAGTATAATCCTTCAGGGGAAAAAATGGACATTCAGTGAAATAGAGAACTTTCAAGCATTCTTGATGGAAAGACCAGAGCTAAATAGAAAATTTGACTTTCAATTACAAGACTCAAGAGAAGCATGAAGAGGTAAACAGAAAAGAGAAATCATAAGAGACTTATCAAGGTTGAACTGTTTACATTTCTGCATGGAAAGATGATATATGTAATTCATGAAATCTTTGTCAGTATTAGGGTTGTTGGAAGGGAAAAATTATATGGATGGATAGATAGATAGATAGATAGATAGATAGATAGATAGATAGATAGATAGAGGGCACAGAGTGAGTTGAAGATGAAGGGGTGATATCTGGAGAATAAAATTAATGAGTGAGAGAGGATTATATTGGGTAAAGGAGAAAGAGAGAGGTAGAATGCGGTAAATTATCTCACATAAAACAGACAAGAAAAGGTTTTTACAGTGGAGGGTAAGTGAGGGAAGGTGAGAAGAAATGAGTGAATCTTATTCTCATCAGATTTGGCTTAAGGAGGGAGTAAGATAACACACTCAGTTGGGTATGAAAATCTATCTTACCCTATAGGAAAATAGGGGGGAAGGGTATAAGAGAGAGGGGGGATAATAAAGGGGAGGGCAGATTAGGGAAGGGTATAATCAGAAGCAAACACTTTCGAGGAGGAACAGGTTCAAAAGAGAGAATAGAATAAATGATGGGCAGGATAAGATGAAAGGAAATATAGTTATTTTTCCACAACATGACTACTATGGAAGTGTTTTGCATGACCACACATGTATAACATCTATCGAGTTGCTTGCCTTCTCAGTGAGGATGGGTAGGGAGGGAGGAAGGGAGAAAAGTTGGAACCCAAAGTTTTAAAAACAAATATTAAAAACTATTTTCACATGCAACTGGGAAATAAGATATACAGGCAATGGGGTATAGAAATCTATCCTACTCTACAGGAAAATAGAAGAGGGGGAGATAGAAGGGAGGGCAGATTACCATAAGGCATATTCAGAATGCATGCCATCTTAGGGTGGGGGAAGGGATGAGATGGGGAAAAATTTGGAACTCAAAACCTTGTGGAAGTGAATGTTGAAAATTAAAAATAAATAAATAAATAAATGAAAAGATAATTTTTTATAATTGTTGTTTTATTGTATTGGCTCTGCCTACATATGAGCAATTAATATTTTTATATCTGGCTTTATTTGTGTGAAAAATGTTTTGTAGTTTTGTTCATATAGTTCCTGGGTTTGTCTTGGCAGACAGACTTCTAAGTATTTTACATCATCTATGGCTTTTTAAATGGAATTTCTCCTTTCATCTTTTCCCACTTGGTTTTGTTGTTAACATATAGAAATACTAATGATTTATGTGGGTTTCTTTTATATCCTGAAACTTTGCTAAAGTTGTTAATTATTTCAACTAGTTTTTTTTAGTAGATTCTCAAGGATTCCAAGTATACCATCATATCATCTGCAAAGAGTGATAGTTTTGTTTTGTCATTGCGTATTCTAATTCCTTCAACTTCTTTTTCTTCTCTTATTGCCATAGCTAGCATTTCTAATACAATATTGAATAATAGTGATGGTTATGGGCATCCTTGCTTCACTCCCAATATTGGAAAACTTCTAAGTTACCCCATTACAGATAAGGCTTGCTGATGGCTTTAGATAGATACAATTTATCATTTTAAGGAAAGCTTCATTTATTCCTACTCTTTCCAATGTTTTTAATGGGAATGAGTGTTGTATTTTGTCAAAAATTTTTCTGCATCTATTGAGAAAATCATATTATTTCTGTTAGTTTTGTTACTGATATGGTCAGTTATGTTGATAGTTTTCTTAATATTGAACCTGCATTCTTGGTATAAATCCCTAGGTGTTACCTTTCCAAGTCTTAAAGAAAGACGATTATAAAAGGTAGCTATGAAGATGTAATGTATTATAGTCAATCAGTCAGTCAATACGTATTTATTAAGCACCTACTGTGTACTAGATATTGTGCTAAGCTCTGGGAATACAAAGAAAGGCAAAAGACATTCCCTACTCTCAAGGACCTTACAACTCTTAATAGAGAGAACATGCAAACAACTACATACAAAACAAAATACAAAACAGGATAAATTGGATATGATCTTTAGATGAAAGGTACTGGCATTAAGGGGGACAAAAAACGTGGGATTTTAGCTAGGACTTGAAAGGAACCAGTAGGACGAGATGAAAAGGGAGAGAATTTGAAGCAAGTGGAACAGCCAGTAGAAATGACAAGAATCAGGAGATGGAGTCTCATTTATGAGGAGGGCTGTGTCTCTGGATGCCAAAGTGCATAGGGGTGAGTAACGTGTAAAAACCCTGGAAAGGTATGAGGGGGTAAAACTATAAAAGACTTTGGATGCCAAACAGAGGATTTTGTGTTTGATTCTAAAGATGATAGAGAGCCAATAAAGTTGACTGAATAAAAGGATAACATCAGACCCACACTTTAGAAAGATCAATTTTTTTGTTTGTTTTTAAGAATATTTTTCCACAATTATATGTAAAAACAATTTTAACATTTTTTTAAGTTTTGAATTCCAAACTGTCATCAGAAGGGAACCAGCTCTCAGTGATAGACAGAAGATGGAAGGATTGGGAAATGAAAAGATTAACATGACAGAAAGTGTGTTACCTATGGAACAAGTATCCTAGACAGCACAATGGAAGGAATAGGCAGTCTTAGAGTTGGATAGGGTTTGGTGAAGGGAGGAGGGAATAGTACAGGGAATAAGAAAAATGAGAATACGAAATGGGGCAGTGGGTAGTAGAGAATGAAATTTGAATGGTGACAACCAAGGGTTCAGAATCACTGAGATAGGGAAGATATGCCCAGAGTTTGTTAATCATTGAGGAAGGAGTTGTGTAGATAATAAAAATAATAGCCAGTATTTATAAAGTACCTACTATGTTCCAGGCATTGTACTAAGCACTTTACAAATATTATCTCATTTAATCCTCCCAGAGCAGCTGTGAGGATGTAGGTGTTATTATTATCCTCATTTTAGGTTGCAGAAACAGAGACAAACAGCTTAAGTGACTTGCCCAGGGTCACATAGCTAGCAAGCATCTTGGGCCAGATGTGAACTCAGATCTTCCTGGCTCCAGGCCTACCTATTCTATTCCCTGTAGAGTTCTCTCAGTTCTTTGTCTAATTTAGGCTGTGCAGGTGAAGGGACCAGTGGGGGCACCTGATGAAATATAACTCCTCTCCTTTCCCTGAAGGCAAGTCAGGCCAGGAAGAACCAGGAGACTTGTGGAAGGAACAAAATGGAATGACTTCTCTCTCCATTCCCTACTGTCAGAAGAGGTCAGACTGGGAGACCAGTGCATGATGGAATGGAATCTCTCTCTCCATACAGTGAGGAAAGATCCTGGGCCAGCCGGAAGAGGAGAGGAAATATTATAGACATGAAGTCTGACCCATACAAATTAGCTAAGGTGGGAGAAAATGAGTGTAGCACCCCCTTAGTCTCTTCCTTAGGGCATTCCAGGCAAGCGCTTAGAAGGTTAGTGCAGACCTGCCTCTAGACACATGTGATAGAGAGACCCTCCCCAAACAGATTACGAGCATGAACAAATATCCTATGACTGTTTCATGTTGGCAGTGATGACTCAATGATTTGTACTGTGTTGTGATGAAAAGCATTTCAATTGGCCACCTAATTCACACTCCTTGGTGGAGCAAAATCAATAATAGGATAAGGGAGCGAAGGACTCAAGAGAATAGGATAGTATGAGTCAAATTGGTTCACCAAAGGGTCAGGATGGGGAGGGGGAAAGAGTACAACTGGGATAGCCTGGGAAAGAAATGAGGGGTGGAGGTATTGAAGGTCACAGTGAGAACAAAGACAAGGCTAGAGGCTGCAGTCCGACCACATCATCCCCTACTCAATGAACTTCATTTGTTCCCTATCACCTCCAGGATCAAATATAAAATCCTCCATCTGGCATTCAAAGCCCTTCATAACCTATCCCCTCCTACACACACTCACACACACACACACACACACACACACACGCACACACACACGCACTTTTTCCAGGCTTCTTATATCTTACACCTACCATGTACTCTTCAACTCAGTGGCATTGGCCTCCTTGCTGTTCTTTGAACAAGACGCTCCATCTCCTTACTCTGGGCATTTTCACTGGCTATCCCTGGTGCATGGAATAGCTCTCCCTCCACATCTCTGCTTTCTTGCTTCCCTGACTTCCTTCAAGTCACACCTGAAGTCCCATCTTCTATAGGAAGCCTTTCCTAACCCCTCTTAATTCTAGTGTCTTCCCTTTTCCTCCCTATTGTTCCTGTAGACAGCTGCACATATTTGTTTGCTTGTTGTAGACTGTGGCCTACTTAAGGGCAAAGACACTCTTTTGCCTTTCTTTCCTCCCCCTCCAGTGCTTAGCACAGTGCCTGGCACATAGCAGGTGCTTAAGACACAGCGGCCCTGGCACTTAATAGGTGCTTAATAAATATTTTGACTGGCTCACTACAAGACAGAGGAAGGGTAGAATGACCAAAAAAATGTGATCAGATAAAGAAATTTTGTGGAAGAGATAGAGGTAATGTCCTCAAATTACATTTTTGGCTACTAAAGGTAAAGAGGTGGGAGGGAAAGAAAGCCATCTGGAAACTATATTTTCCCACCCCTAGTACATTTTTATAATTTATCCCCCACACAAAGCAAAACAAAGTAAAAGGTTACCATAAACTCATGATATTTATTTTTTCATTCAAAGCAATAACGCTTAAAAAATATATAGGAAAAAGACTGTCCTCATTCTTTTATAGGTCTGTATGTGAGGAGGAGTAAAGGCCAACATTTTACTACAAACTTCTTGTGAGATAACAAAATGATTTATATCTCAGTGTTCCACCACTAACTTCCCCCACCTCAACCACTCATAAGTTCACAGTACTGTTGGAATAACTGTTTATTCAAGTTCAATGCTCCAAACCCCACCTATGCATTCTTTATGCCTGACAAGGCCAAGTGATAGATGAGTTTGAAGTAAAAGACATTGAATTAAGTGGCTTCCCTAGCTTCCTTCTAAGACCCACCTAAAATCTCACCTTCTACAGGAAGCCTTTGCCAATCCCTCTTAATTCTAGTGCCTTGCCCCCACTTCCTGCTGCTACCTCACCGCACTCAGACCAGGTGAGCTAGTGCCCTGAGCCTTCCCTCTCCTGCTGGGTCCCCAGAGGAAAGGCTGCTAGAGATCAGGCAAGGGCTCTTCTATCGGCCCCAAAACAACCACTTCCATCTGTACCAGCACAGAGCATCCTCCACCCCCAGCTGCCAGCCCAATCTCCCAAATAGGGTGTGGAGAACCTTCAGTGCAAAGAGGAGACATCATCTCTTCTACTTCAGGCCTCTTATCTCCTACTGAGCCTGTCCTTTGAGGGCAGAGGAGTGGCACCTGTCCGCTCAACAATTAACATCCTCACACTCCTCCCTTTACATCCCAATCACTCTCAACTCCTGTGGATCATCATCCAAACCCCATTCCACACCCTTCACCGTCTGATTCCTCTTTCCCATCTTCCACCTCAAAGTTTCAACCTAAATCTCCCAAACCTTCCTTTGTGCTCTCTGGAATGCCTATTCCATAGGCAATAAACTTCCCTTTGTTTTAAATCTTTTCCTTTCCCACTCCTTCTATCTACTAGCTCTTACCAAAACCTTGCTTTCTTCTGAGGCCACAGCTTCCCTGGCCACCCTTTGTGGTACTGGCTGTACCTTTACTCACTCTCGCTGGTTGAGGCAGGGTAGTTGAAGCTCCTTGCTCTCCATTGCCACTTCTAAGTTTTCCCCCTTCCTCCATCACTCTATAACCTCTCCTCCTTTAAGGTTAATTCTATTTACACCTATAATCCAATCAAAATCCTAGTAACTATTGTTTATAGACCCTTAGGTCACTCCTCTTCCTTCTTCTTGTTACCTGGCTTACAATTTTTCTCTCCTCCCCTATTCTTGCCCTCATACTTGAGGTCTTCAACATACATACTGATTCACCCTCAAATACCCTAACCACTCAGTTCCTTAACCTTCTCACCTCCAATGAGCTACTCCTCCACCCTGCCCCACCTTAGCCACATACAAAGATGGTGATACCCTTGATCTTGCCATCACCCACAAATGTACCACCTCTATGGTCAAGAATTCTGGAATCCCCTTATCTGACCATATTCTATTGACTTTTCACCTCTCCCTCTGCCTTTCATTACGTAACCCTATTCTTCAGCCCCACTGTTACCTCCAATCTCTTGACCCCTCAATTCTTCCCTAGGCCACTCTCTCTTCTTCTCCCCATCTTGACTCCTTGGTGAACAAATTCAACTTTACACTATCCTTCTCTCTTGAATCCGTAGGCCCTTTATCCACAATTATTCCCAGGCAAGCCACAGAGTAGGATCATTGCCACCATTTGTTGCCTTCACTCCTACAAACGTGCTGCTGAACAAAGGTGGAGAAAATCATGCAACCATTCTGACTAGGTCTACTACAAATTTATGTTACATAACGCCAACTGGACCCTCACTGCTGCTAGCCAATTGAACTATATCTGAGATGATAACATCTCACTATCCATCTCCTCAGATCTACCATGGCTCTCCTTCCATACCCTCTCCCATCTAAAAACCTCATATTTTACAGAGAAAAAAATTGAAACCATTTGCCATGAGCTCCCCCCTCTCCTCCCTTCCTCATATCACTCAGGTGCATTGTGCCACTATCTCCTCCTTCACCCCTGTCTCCCAGGATGAAATATCCTTACTCCTTACTGAGGCACACTCCTCTACTTGTTCAAGTTGCCCCATTCTATTCCATCTCCTCTAACAGATTGCCTCCTTCCTCATCCCAACTCTTCCAATTATTTTCAATCTCTACCTCACTACTGGCTCAATTTCTCTTCCTACAAATATATCCACATCTCCTTTATCCTGAAAAATGCCCTCACTCGATCTTTCCATTTTGGCTATCACCCTAAATCTCTTCTGTTTTTTGTGGGCTAAATTCCTCAAAAAGGCCTTCCTAAGTGTCCCAACTTTCTCTCCTCTCAATTTCTTCTTAACCCCTTACAATCTGGTTTTTGAACTTATCATTCCACTGAAGCTGACCTCTCCAAAGTTACTAATGATCACTTTGATGCCAAATCCAATAGCCTTTTTTCAATCTTCATTCTTCTTGACCTCTCTGCAACCTTTGACACTATTATCATTCTCTTCTCCTTGATACTCTCTTCTCTTTAGGTTTTCAGGACACCACTCTCTCCTGGTTCTCCTCCTACCTATCTGACTGCTCTTTCTCTGTATCCTGGACTGGATCCTCCTCCAGATCATATCCTTTAACACTGGAGTGTCCTTCAGGGTTCTGTCCTGGGCCCTCTTCTTTCTCATACCATTCACTAGATGATGTCATCAGCTCCCATGAATTTAATTACCATCTCTATGCTGATGACTTCAAATATACCTATCCTGCCCCAAATATACCTTTCTGCTAACCTCCAATCTCACATCTCCAACTGCCTTTCAGACATCTCAAACTGGATGCCTAGTAGATATCTTTAACTCAACATACCTAAATCAGAACTCATTATCTTTCTCCCTAGACCCTTCCCACCTCCTGCCTTCCCTATTAGAGTAGAGAGAAGCACCATCCTCCCAGGCCCTCAGGTTCACAACCTAGAAGTCATTCTAGATTCTTCACTATCTCTCATTTCCCCCTACCTTCCAATATCTATCTAATCTGTTGCCAAGGCCTGTTGATTTCACCTTTGCAACATCTCTCAAATGCACCCCCTTCTGTCCTCTAACACTGCCCTCACTTTAGTGCAGTCCCCCACTGCCTCACACTTTTAATATTACAATAGCCTGCAAGTAAGTCTGCCTTCCTCAAATCTTTCCCTCTCCAATTCATCCTCCATTCAACCACTAAAATGATTTCCCTAAAATCCAAGTCTGCTCACGTCACATACACCCCCTCACACTTAATAAATTTTAATGGTTTCCTACTGCTTCCAAGAACAAATACAAAATGTTCTATTTGTCATTCAAAGCCCTTCATAACCTAGTCCCCTCCTACCATTCCAGTCTTACACCTTATTCCAACAGGTACTCTTTGATATAGTGACAGTGGTTTCCTGACTGTTCCATGAACAATATGTTCCAGGCATTCTCTCTGGCTGACCCCCATCCATGGAATATTCTCCCTCCTCAACTTGGCTATTGACTTCCATGACTTCCTTTAAGTCCTGTCTAAATCCCATCTTCTACAAGAAACCTTCCCCAAACCCTTTTAATCTTGATTGAGCCTTCCCTCAGTTAATGATTTCCTACTTATCTTGTATATAGTTTGCTTTGTTTATACGTTTGCATGTTGTCTCTCCCTTAGATTGTAAACTCCTCGAAAGCAAGGATGGTCTTTTGCCTTTTTTTGTATCCCAAGCACTTAGCAGAATGCTTGGCTCATAGTAGTTGTTGATGTTCAGTTGTTTCAGTAGTGTGCCACTATGTGTGATCCCATTTGGGGTTTTCTCAGCAAAGATACTGTAGTGGTTTGTCATTTCCTTCTCCAGCTCACTTTACAGAAAAGAAACTGAGGCAAACAGGGTGAAGTGGTGTGCACAATGTCACACAACTAATAGGTGTCTGAGGCCAGATTTAAACTCAGGAAGAGGAGTCTTCCTGATTCTAGGCCAGTACTCTATTCACTGTGCCACCTAGCAGCCCATAGTAGACAGTTAATAAATGTTTATTGATTGATTGATAGATTTCCCCCTGTTGATTATTTCCTGTTTATTCTGCATGTAGCTTGCTTGTACAAAGTTGTTTGCATGTTTTCTCCTCCATTAGATTGTGTACTACTTAAAGGCAAGGATCGGCTTTTGCCTTTTTGCAGTCCCAGAGTTTAGCAGAGTGCCTGGCACATAGTAGGCACTTAATAAATGCATATTGATTGATTGACTGGAATGGAAGGGAAAATATTAAGGAAATATCTCCCCTATTTAAAAGGGCACAACCTCCCACATACTCTCATGCTCCCATTTGAAAAGGAAACTCTCAATGTTAGTGTTGCTGGTGCTAGAACATCCTTCCTGGTTCTATTGGCTCAATCTTATGGGAATCAATTGGTTTTCACCACTTATTTACTTTGCCTTCGAGGCTACTTCTCCACTGAGTTATTGTTTTGGGTTTTGGGTTTTTTTTTTTCCCTATAATATTAAAGAGTTTCATTTGCTATGACTTTTTCTTCCTTAAAGAGAAAGTTGTCTTTTGAGAGATTGTCCATGCCAAGGGCTATTTTAATTCTTTTATTATTCAGTTCCTTATCCACCACCAGCCAACACAGAAAAGAGCTTTAGGTCAAAATCATTTTTGCTGATATCCCCACTGATTCTCAGAGGGAACTCCCTAAGACCCACTCAATATTTAGCTTGGAAGGATGTATTTCTTTCAATTGCCATTATAGTCCTAGTAGCTAATACAAATTACCCTTGAGCTTTCCTTAGGAACACTAGAAGAGTAGAGTGGAGCTAGGACACTTCATTCCTATACATGAATTCAGTTAATATCTTCCTTATATGTGTGTGTGTCTGGATGTGTGTCTGCATGCATAAGCAAGTGTATACATGTATGTACATATGTGTATATATACATAATATACCCATATATATAATCACATATAGTAAATCTAAGACTCTCAGCCTTTAAACACTTACCAGTGTTCAATGTATTTGTAACGTGGAACTGACCAACAAGCCCAGTCCTTATGAGACTATGCAATGTTTGGATGATGCAATCCCCACATGGACGTTAGAGCATGTGTAGCTCTCCTATAACTGGTTCAGGACTGCTAACCACATGGTTTAAAAAAAAAAAAGATCCTCTTTGGTTGCATAGCCAAAACTGGGAGCATTCAAAAGGTAATAATCAACACTAACCCAGGCCTTCTCTTTGACTGTCTTCTTGCTTAATGGCATTCTGTAGAGAGAAGACAGAGTATGCTGTAAAGGGAAAGGCCTTTGGAATTCAAGGCTGACATACAGCCTATAAACACAAGCCTCAGTTGTTTTACTTGGCATTTCTCTTTTTTCATTTTAGGTGAAAGATATCAGAAACTTTAAACTTGTGATTTTTGAAAGGTCAGAAAAATGAGCCACCAGGAGGTCCAGGAGTAGAGTGCAGGGAGTTGCATCTAACCCAACTTTGAGGCCCTAAGGAACTACTCCAGTGGCTCCCAATTACCTCCAGCATCAACTACAAAATTCTCTTTTTGTATTTTAAGCTCTTCATAACCTAGATCCTTCCTACTTTTCTAGATTTCTTATGCCTTACTCTATGATCTTGTGACATTGGCTTCCTTGCTATTCTTCAAATATGATATTCCATCTCCTAACTCTGAGTGTTTTCACTAGCTGTCACCCCTACCTGGAACTTTCTCTCCCCTCATTTCTCCCTTCTAGCTTCTCTGGCTTCCTTAGAGTTGTAACTAAAGTTCCACCTTCTACAAGAAGCCTTTCCCAGTCTTCCTTAATCTTAGTGTTTTCTCACTGGGACCACTTTCCATTTATCCTGTATATATGTTGGTTGTACCTTGTTTATATGTTGTTTCCCTAGTAAGATTGTGAGATCCTTGAGAGTAGGGATTTTTTTTTTGCCTTTCTTTGCATTACAAGTGCTTAGCCCAGCACCTGGCACATAGCAGGCACTAAATAAATTCTAGATGATTGGCTGAAGAAGGATCTTTGGGACCTAATCAAGCATTTGAGATGACAAGAAGTCATCTCAAAGTAATACCACAATTGAACATGAGCTTGGTGGAACTGATGCCATATAGAAACTGTGTTAAGTCTAAGCCGAGTTGGCATAGGGAGAATGTGCCCCACTCACCCACATATTGGAGTGGATGGTTGTACTTCTGTTTTGTTTTATCTTTGATGTAAATATCTTGTTGCTAATTAATGTTGCTAATTTATACTAAGCGGTTAATTGAGACTGGGGAATGACAGAATAGGGGATCCAATTGATAGTATTAGAGAAAGATGTCCCCAACTCAAACCCAGGTCTTCTGACTTCTAACCCTTTTCACCACAATGTGGCTACATCAGCTTTAAAATGTGTTTGTTTAATTATCTGCTTTCATCAACAGACACTTCAAAATCCAAAAGGTGCTGCTGTTTTCTTTAAACAGCCATCATATATTAGCCTTAGGAAGAAAGAAAACCCACATCCAATGCCTTAAATTGAGTAGGTCTTTAACCATGTTAAATTATTGAATAATTTGTCAATTTTAATGAAAAATAATTTAATAATTTGCCTTATCTTATTTTAAGTTCCTAGTGAAATAAACAAGTATCCCTTAAATATGCAAAATATTCATCTAACATTGCAAGTGTTAAAACAAATGCAATCTACATTTTATAATTTTATAATTATTATAATTATTAATTTTATAATTACTAATTGAGGTTAGACATTGATGAATTTTACCCATTGTGATTATTAAAACAAAATACTTATTTTGGTCCTTCTGAACCATTGATATTTCTATAATAGGTTGCTGCTAATTTTAAAAACTTTATTAACTTTTCATAATATTCTTGGGAAGGAGGATAATGACAGATACTGTTATCCTTCATTTTATAGGGAAAAAAATTGAAAGTCTGTTAGGATAATCCTTACAATTCAAAAGGCTAGAACTCTGAAATCCATTCGATAGCTCACTAAATCATGACCCTTATGCTAGGAAATTAAGTGGCTTCTTTAACCAATCCAGTCTCCTTTCTTATTCTAAATTATTTGGCAGAAGGTGTTACTACCATAAGAATATCATAGAAAGACTAATTGGAAACAAATTCAGTTGTTTCATTATGTCAATGATCCTCACCACATCCTCTGATACTGACAAAAGTCAAGTGGTTTTTTACATATTTTGCATATGAAAAAGTAAGACTTGGTAATCTTAAATGATCTACCCAGCAACGAAGAGAAATATAGCATAAGTTGAGAACAGGTGGAAGTAATTTGAAAAGCAATGTTGGCTACATCCATTTTCACATTTGTGTTCTGTCTCATGGTTGTTCAACATTATATAGTAAAATTTTTAATTGGAAGTGTTGTTAGGGACCCTTGAGATGGCTTATTCCAACCCCTCAACTCACCAATGAAGAAATGACGCTCAGAGAGAGAGAGAACTCTGAAAAAATTCACGCAGAATTTGTTTTGCTTGAATACAATTATTTGTTACATAGGAGGTGAGGTGGCTTGGAAAATTTTGGGGGAAAAGAGTAGGGAAAGATATAATAATCCCAAAAGAGAAAGAAAGAATAGAAATTAGCAAAGGAAACTTCAGAAGTGGACACAGAAATTCAGGGTAGTGCTGGTGCTATCATCTCAAATTTAATATGTACTTTAGGAAAATATAATGAAGTGTGGTAGAGTGGAAAGATAGCCAGCCTTAGAGCCAGGAGGAACTGAATTCAAGTTCATCTTCTGAAACATACTGCTTCTATGAATGCAGGCAACTTCTCAGTGATTAGACATCTCTCTAAATCTATAAGTTATAAAGAAGGCGTTGACCTGAATTAATGGAGGAAGTTAACCTATCCAGAAGTTCCCTATGCCATTGAAATGAAAAGTCCAGTCCCTATTCCTTTGTGTATGTAGGGAGGTGGGATGTGGTGGGAGGGAATATTACATAACAATTCAGGGTTTCATATGGAATTCTTTCTGCTTTTTTTTAATATATGGAAATGTTCATGGTTGTTAATATTTTCCAAGTTAAAAAATAAAAAATGAAAATTAAGGAAAAAATGTTTACTGCCACAAAGCCAGCTGGTGGCCAAGTAATTATCATCACCCAGGCCACTGATCCTCCCAGACAGTGATAACCTTTCTCTGTCTGACTTCGGCAATCCTGCCTTTTTTGTGCATTTATTGTATTTTATTTTAATTATAATTACTTTTGTGTGTGTCATACTGCACAGAAAGAGTACTATATGTATATGTTATAATTGCATATTATATTATATTACATTATATTGTATCATATCGTATCATATTATGTTGTGTTGTATATTTATTATATATTATATATCATATTATATTATACTATGTAATTTAGTTTCCACTACACTAGAATAAACCCAAAATTTAGTTTAGCACTCAGTGCGGCTTACAATTCAATAGAGCAGTCTTATAAATAGTTGGGAAAAATCATTAGATCACAAGATTTATATTACGCCAAATAGTATAGGTTGGTATAGCCCACTTTAGCTAAAACCAAGCTAAAAACTTCTTTTTTCTTTTTCCCATCTGCATCTACCTAAAATCAATATAACTATAAGCTCAATCTTTGGGGTTGGAATGTCAGTTAATTCACTAAAACAAACTTTTTTTAAAGTAATTTTTATTGCTGCCTTTTTTTTTTTTTACATTAGTCATTTCTGGATACTGCCTCCCATACCTTTCCAAGAAAACTTGTAATAAAGAAGTTAAGGAAAAACAATTTAATTCATTTCAACAGACATTTATGAAGGCAGTTCAAGGCAGTGTTAGTATCTGTGGAAATAATGACAAAAAACAAATTTCTTGCCCTCAAAGAGCTTACCTAAGACAAAGATGAGGATGACAACCAATAAGAACACTGTCTAACAATTTATGTAATATTCTGACCCCAAAAAGTTGTTAATTTTTTTCACTGAAGGTACAAATCACTTAACAGAAGTTATCAAATTAATTGGCTGTTTTTAACATAAGCGTCAGTCTTTCCCCCAAATGTAGATATTTCTTTAAAAATGAAATCAAAACAAGTGATAAGTGAGGTCATCTTAAGGCTCTCTTCCATGATTTCCTTTAGGAACCTGAAGATTAATCAATGTTTATTCTCTTCGTTATGGAGTATATTATATTTGGTAGCAAGTATGGTGTTACTGAAGAGCTTTAAAGCTATGTGGTATCCTTTTATGAAACAAATATGTTTCAAAAACATATGAAACCAGGAAGAGTAAAAACAGAGAAAGAAAATTATAGAACAATTTCATTAATGAATATGTATATAAAAATCCTAAATAAAATAATGCATACTAGGAGTAGCATTGAATTTGGATAAAAGGACCAGGGGCTGAATTGGTTCTATTGATTAAGGTACAGATCTTCCTGACCTTTAGGAAGTCTGGCTAAATTTCCTAATTTGTAAAATGATAGAGTTGCATTAGATAATCTCTAAAGTTCCTTCCAGTTCTAAATTCTATGATCCATAGAGGTTGAGTAAAACAATAACAATGTCTTCTTAGCTACATGTATCACCATCAGAAAACAAGTTATCAGTAATTTACACATCTATAGTTTACATAAAGATTTAATTTACAATGCACTAAATATACGGACCTAAGACAGTCCCCAAACATGACTTTTTTTCCTTCTTTGATTTGTTTTCCACTTGCCACCACTCTCAAGAATTTGGGTAGTACTTTCAATGGTAATACCCTAGTTTCCCATTTTTAGAAATTTCCTTCAACTAATATCTCCAATGATTATCCCAGGCAAGTGTTTGAGAGGGGTTTCCCTGGCCTCCTTACTTCATGTTCCATCCATTATTCTCTGTTCTACAGCTTCCTTCAGTTTCTTTCCCAACTTACCCAAACTACACTATCTTGGTCTCTGGGATGAGGGAGGATTAGGCTCATTGCTTAGCTCAGTTCCTACATAGCATTGGTCCCACCTATGCAATGTCCAAAAGTGTCAAAACAAACTTCTTCAAGGCTGTACTGGGATTCTTGTTGCTCAGGGAATCTCTGCTAGGCTGTATTCAACAACCAATTTTATGTTCCTGGACTCCTCAATTCCTATGACTCATATTCCTGAGCCAGATTGAGTACTACACGTCCTTCAAAATGGCCAAACATATATATTATATATATATATATATATAGTTTGGGTCATAGGAATTAGGGATTATGCCTCTGAGGTACTGAGCTAAATGTCTATACATTTGTTCTTACTATATATTTGAAGTAAATATTCCTTTGTAAAAGTTAATATGATATTAAGTGGTTAAATGGAATTAAGGTGGTAGTCACTGGGTCCCTAAGATGGAGACACAAAGCCAGTGGGGTTCAGGTTGAAGACAGAGAAAAGAGACTTCCTCCAATTCCCTTGAAGTACCTGAGAACCCTGAGGGTGATAAAAAATAAAAGCCTGGCCCTGAGAGAGTGGGGCCAGAGTCAATCAGGTTATGTATTATATATACACATATATACACATGTATATAATGTTATATAATGTATTATATAAAACAGACACACATATATACAAAACACATGTATACTTGATTTTTCTATCATATATGTTATATATTACACACTCATATGAATATATCCATCATATTTGATATTTGATTGAAATTAGATCACTCAATGGATAGAGTTCTGGATCTAGAGTCAGAAAACCTGAGTTCAAATATGGCCTAAAATACTTACTAGGTATGTGACCCCAGGCAAGTCTCTTAACCTCTGTCTCATTTTCCTCATCTTTAAAATGGATATAATAACAACATCTACCTTCCAGGTTATTGTGAGGATAAAATGAAACAGTATTTGAAAAGCCCTTTGCAAATATTAAAGCACTTTATAAAACACTAACTGATATGTTAGCAATGGTTTAAACATTTTTTATTTGTGGAACCCCCAGTGAAGAGTTACCCTCTACCAATGCAGGAAAACACACACACACACACACACACACACACACACACACACACACACAGCTAGTTTTTCATACTGAAATGTTTCCCTTGTAGACACAAAGATACAGAGTTAGCTCTGGCTTAGCGCATAAAGGGCTAAGAATTTTAAAGATTGGGGTTCAAGTCCCTTCTCTGAAACATGGAGGCTGTGTGATCCTGGCCAGAGTACAAAACCTATTTGTGCCCCCAGGTGACACTCTAAGACTAAGTTGCAGAAAAATGCCAACCTGCATTGGTAAAGGTGTTTCTTTACCAGGTGTTCCCTATATCAAAGAGATCATAGGTCTAAGCCAAAAAAACTAATGCTGCTCCCTAAAAGACTAATGCTGCTCCCTACTTGATAGGATTGTTGTGAACAAAGAGCCTGGTCAGCTTTTAAAAATTATAGGAAGGTAAACTAAGCAATTATTTTCTGGGCTGGGGTGTATGAGGTGTCAGGACTGCTCATCCACCTTTGGAGTCCACCTTCACTCAACCTGTGGCCCCAAGAAGCTGTAGCATGCCCAGAGGCCATACCCTGGTAAACTCTCTCAGCAGACAGGCTAAACCAGGTAACTCACAAGCCTCAAATCCATTGGTGAATTAGGGGTGTGTCTACCCCAGCCATGTGAAGATGTCCGGTGGAATGGGCAGATGGGAACAATTTGTTCTAATGGCCATGAAAGTGCCAGCTGAAACAGGCACTGTGGAGTGCTCAGACTTAGAGCTTAGTCAGACATCAAAGACACCAAGGTCATCCACTGCATCCCACAACATCATCAATTGTCTTGACTTTTGTCTTGCTACTGGACTTCAAAGACTCTGGAAGAGATAGGCTGATGACTTTGTGCAACTCTGCTTCACTTAAATCCAATTCACAGGCAAGTCAAGACATCATTCCATAGTGACATTGATCCTCTTCAAAAATGGAGGACGAAAAACAACAACAATTATCTGGGCTATCATGAAATGAGTGAGAAAGAATCCATTGTCGTGGGGTATATTCATCTTCTTAAAGTTATTTGATTTATTTGGGTTTCAGGCAACAACTCAAACATTTAGAATCCAATTACTAAATGAACTAAAGACTTTTCTCTGAGGCTGGTAGAGTAACAATCCAATGAACACTTTTTTTGTAGACGTGGTGATACTCTAATATTATTTTATTACTTTTTGTAGAAAGTAACTACAATAGCATATTAGGCCATACTATTTCATTAAACAATAATTACTAGTAATGACATATCAAAATCACAGAGATCAATGGGACTTTGAGTCCATTTTTACTTCAACTTGGACCTAACTCCAAATCTTAAGGCAGTCTATTCCCCATTTATTTGGCTCTCGTTATTTCCTTTGTTTTCTGATATTACTTTTTTATTAATTTATTTTAATTTATCAACAATCACTTCCATAAGCTTTTGAGTTTTAAATTTTTCTTCCCTACCCTCCTTACCTCCCTCCCCAAGATGGTACAATATAGGCTATACATATACATTCCTATTAAACATATTTTCACATTAATGATGTTGTAAGGAAAAATTAGAACCAATAGGAGGAACCACAAGAAAGAGAAAACAAAACAAAACAGGAGAAAAAATAGCAAATAGTATGCTTCAATCTGCATTCAAACTCCATAGTTCTTTCTTTGGATGTGGATAGCATTTTCCATCATGAGACCTTTGGACACGTCTTAGATCCTTGCATTGCTGAGAAGGGCTAAGTCTATCAACGTTAGTCATGGCACAATGTGGCTGTTATTGTGTACAAGGTTCTCCTGGTTCTGCTCACTTCACTCAGCATCAGTCCATATATGTCTTTCCAGGTCTTTCTGAAGTCCACCTGCTCATCATTTCTTATAGCACAATAGTATTGCATTACATTCATATACCACAACTTGTTCAGCCATTCCCCAATTGATGGGCATCCTCTCAATTTCCAATTCTTTGCCATCACAAAAAGAGCTGCTATAAATATTTTTGTACATGTGGGTCCTTTTCCCATTTGTATGATCTCTTTGGGATACAGCCCTAGAAGTGATATTGCTGAGTCAAAGGGTCCAATGAACATTTCTTAAACAGCTGCCATGTGCAGGGCAATGGGAATCTAAAGATGTAAAAATAACATAATCCCTGCTCTCCAGAATCATACAATGCAAAATAAGTATGAGCATGATATGATGAGCATGATAAAGGAAAAAGGGAAGCCTAGAGGAAATTCTCTAAGGAATCCGAAAGCACTTAAAGCTTCATTTTATGGAGAAAGGTGTATGGGATACAAGGTCTTGAAGCAAGACAGGGACTTCAAAATCAGAGTAGTAAGGAATGGCCTGTGAGAGTTCACACAGTCAGGAGAGGGTAGAGGAGGGTCAAAAGACAGCAAGGGTCTAGGTTGGCTGGAGTCAGATGTGCTGTGAATCAAAGGTAGGAAGGTAGGCTGGAACCAAACTGAAGAAGGTTTGATGAACCAGACTAAAAAGTGTGATTTTTTTTTCATAGATACAGTGGAAAGTCACTAAAGGTTTTTGATCAGGTGGTGAAATAACCCAAACTGCACTTTAGGAAGATTATTTTGACAGCTATGTGAAGGATGAATTGGGGAGAAGGGAAGAGATGAGACAGGGAGACCATTACAATTGTTCAGGTGAGAGGCAATGAGGATCAGCACTGGAGTGATGGCAGTATGATCAGAAAGAGATACTGACAAGGTAGAATCAACAGAACTTGGCAAGTGATTAGTGTAACTGGAGAATAGGGGAGGAGAGCCATCAAAATAGTCAAAAATGACTACATTTTTTTTAAAAAATAATTCAAGCCTGGAGGACTGGGAGAAGGATGTTATCATCAACAGAGAGAAGGAAGTTGGGGGGAAAGAGCAGGTTTTAAGATGCTGGCAGGAACTCCTAGTGGAAAAAAACCATCATGCACTTGGTTCAGGAATGTGGAAATGGGGGAGATGAGAGGAGAAATAGTGGCTAAGTGCGTTTTAGGATAGACTTTAGGACTAGGGAACAGGGAAGTTTCTAAAGAGTATAGGAAGTCATGGAAATACAAGCAGATTTAAGGTTAAACAAAGGGATTAATTTAAAAAAAGGAAAAAAAAAGAAAAAAAATGGTGACTGATAATATTTACTCAGTGCCTGCCCCCAGCCTCTATCCTTGTCCCTCTTTATGCCTTAGCTTTTTTGAGATTTGAGCTTAAATCAGAAATCGTCATCTCTCTGACATTTCCTTACTTCTTTATCTTAGTCCTTGTGCTGAAGACACCAGCTCTCAGAATTGAGTGTAGCCAGGTACCAAACCTGCTAGTTGGAAGACTCAGTGCGACTTAGTGGACAGAGAAATGGCCTCAGAGACAGAAAGACCAGGCCTCAAGTTCTGCCTTTGACACATATGACTGTTACCCTAGGCAAGTCTCTCAGAGCCATCAGGCTGCTCTCTAAGATTACAAATTGCAGATCAGGTGCTCAGCTGCATTGGCAGAGATAGTTTCCTCACTGGGAGTTCTTTTGCCAATAGAATCACAGGTCTGGTTTAAATAAAAACAAAACAACAAGAAAAACAGATTTAACCAAATATAATCACCAAGGACCACTGTGAACAAGACAGGCTGAGCTGTCAGTCATCCACTCAGTCACAAGATCTGTTGGAAGGGGGATTCACTATCTGCTTTCTCATAGGTCCAGCTTCTCTAAGTAGCCACTCCCCTTGGGAAACCTGGCTTTTCTTTCCTGGAACAGCTTTGGCTTTCAGCACAAAGGAAAAAGAAAAACAAAAGCAAAGCTGTCACTTAACTGACTTTCTGCCCCTCCCCTCATGACTACAAGTTCTCATATTCTAGTAGTAGAATTTAGACTTAGGGATTGTTGTCTTTCCTTATCAAATAAACCATTATGCCTCTTAATACTTGGGTCTTTGTACCACCAGGCAGAAATCTCTTTCTGTCACTGTTTAGATTTCATACACCAAAACTTTAAATCTCTTACCTCCAAAAAGTTTTTTTCTTTGTAACACACTATAACAATAACTTTCTCATTTTAAGCACAGAAGACAATAAAATGGCCCCCCAAGTTCATTGTGTTCCTCTTCTTTGTCTTATTTTAGATGAAAAATTCACTCCAAGCCCCAGTTAGAGAAACTAACACTGAAGGGAGAAAAGTTGGACACCCAACAGAGCCTTAAATTTATATTTCTCTCCAGTTACCCCCTGGCTTCTTCATGATTGAGGCAAAAATAAGTTTACTGAAAATATAGAAGTAATGAAACAGTAGATCATACTTTAGTGTCTGTGGATAAACAGGCAATGAGGGAAAACTGGCAAAGGAACTGACCTTTTCTTTGGACTTCCCTCAGCCTGAATCCTCCAACAAACTTGTAGAGCCAATGATTGTCCTTGATATATTCTGTCTCTGCCACAGAGTTCTTTCTTTACTCCATGCCTCCCTTTACTCCAGCCTCTCAAATACAGTGGCTCAGAATCTCTTTCCCTCCTCCCTCCCCATTCTGAGAGAGCTTCTTCATTTTATAGAAATCGCTTAGGGCAGACATGAGCCAGCCTTTCACACATCTGAGAAGTATACAGGTCCTGTTCATACTAAGTTTTGATTATTTAACTGAGTCAAAAAGTCTTTGCATTTAGTCAAAGCACCATTTCCCAGTGAGATGGTTTTGACCTCACCTTTACTTTTGCCCCTCAGTTTTAATATTTGCTGTCCTCAGGAAACTTATTGGTTTTGTTTGGCAAAGATCAAATCTGGGATACCCCATTTGTTATTTGATAAGAATCTGCATTTCTGATTTAAATAAAAGTCTTTGTATCACTGTTTATAATGAAATTGCATAATTAACATTTTTCCTCCAGAAAATGACAACTATTGTTAACTGGTTAAATGGAATTGGGGCATTACTGAATGGCACCTAAGAGTGATGGGGTGGGTAACAGTTGGTGAGGACACGTACTGATGGCAAAGAAGAGAGATACCTGAAAGCCCTTCAAGGTACCCTAGAATCTTGAGGGGCAGATATGGCCTTCTTGGCTCTAGGATAGTGAGGCAGGGTATACACACAACATATGAAACTTCACTTAGGATAAAATTGGGCTTTCTTCCCCTTGTGGGAACCTCTGAAGAGACCCTCCATCCAGGACTTTCATTTTTGCATACCCCAGTATAAAAAATCCTCAAGAAATTAGCAAAAATAAAATTTATTTTTTAAATATATTTGTATGTAAATATTTATATTATTGAATTCTTCTTGATACTAAATCTGTTGTGATGTTTGGACTTCACATCACTAAAATACTAGTGTCTAGTTGAAAATTATTTATTTTTTCTTGTTGGATTTTTGCTTTGTTTTATTTTTCTTATGCCCTACAAATCCATAGGGTAAAGTTTGGCTGTGTGCCTAGAAACCCCAAGAAATCAACCCTTAGTGGTTAGTCCCTTTTCTTGGATGTTTTGCCCATCTTTGGGAATTTATCTGACCTTATGCTATTTTCTCTGCCTGAGCCAACTTATCCTATTATTGGGTGAGTTTGGAATTCCATTTGAATTACCTTCAAAGTGTCAGTAATCAATTGGGGGAAATTTGGGGTGTCCTTTGGAAATTTACCAGGACCTCAAAAAGGATTGCTTACAGTACAGAGACCTTTAAAGAAATTTTTATGTGGCTTGTGTATAAAGGGACACTTAGAAACTTTTGTTCAGACCTCACTTGGATACCCTTATGCACTAAATCATGGAAGAGTTCTCATCCAGAATAGCTGGTTTCTAACTGGAAGGTTAGAAAGTGCTTTCTAGTTCACCCCAGATCTCTGATCCCTGTGTAGAGAGTTCCACATGCTCTGGGATTATGATAGAGAATTCATTTTCCTGAAACAGGAAGAGTTATTTCTTTTTCTTCAGGATTTGCCTAATGATTGAACCCACTTTGTGAGTAAGAGTACTTTGTGAGAGGGAGCCTGGTAGAAAATGGAGAGTGTGAAGTACCCCAGCCTCCTAGGATCGATCATGAGCTTATTTGCAAACAGAAAGCCTAGTTAATTTATTTTCTCACCTTAGAGTAAAAGGTTGACTTCCAGTTGACCTCAGGTCCTAAATCTCTTCAGGGAGAGCTACATGTGGTCTGGGAGGCTCTGAACGACAAGTTTCTTTCTAATTCAGTAAGCCTTTTCCTTTTTTTTTGCCTTTGGTTTGAGAAAGCCATTCACAGACTGAGTATTAACCAAGCAGTAATCTTTGGTAAATTATGCAAAACGCTCCTTGTTTGTTGAATCTACATAATTTTGTATTTGAGCAAATTGTGATTTGTGAGGCATGAATTGACATTCTGCATCTGATAATGGTAAGCTAACCACATGATGACAGAAGACTCTTTGACTATGGAAACATTCAAAAGGCCTGACTTACCTGTTGCCATCTTTCTTTAGCTCATTATCTTCAGCTGTATTCTTGGGGGATCCCAGTGACTGGTTCATTCTTGGTGTCCAGTTACAGACGATGCTGTAAGGAGAAAGGCCTTCTTCTCTATAAAGACACATGGCCCTGCAAAAGGACCTTGGCTTCTGCATTTGTTCTTTTCCATTTTAGATGAATGAGATTTATCTAGACAGCAATAGATTGAGCCATAGAAATCCAGAAGTTGGAGTCCAGGACAGGTTTTGCAAATAGTGCAGCACTGATGCTCTGAGGAGACAGGAGTGACCTTCAGGAGTGGCCTTCAGAATCCAGTCCAGTGTAGCTGAGACAGGGTTTCATCTGCAGTCATTCAGCATCTGAACATGACCTTGGTGGGACTAATGTTATGTAGAAACTGTGCTGAGAACCTGCTCTCCCCAGAGACTGAAGTAGTATTGGGGGGATTGTGCCCCTAAGGCACCCGTGCAAATGTTTGCAATGTTTTTCACATTTCTTTTTGCTATAGGTTCAAATAATCTTTTGTGAAAGCTAATTGATGCTAAGTGGCAAAATGGAACTGGAGTGTTAGAAACTGGCTCCTAACAGTGGGGGAACATAGCTGGTGGCAGCTTGAGTCAGGGCAATAGATAAGAAAGATACTTCAAAACCCCTCAGGGTACCCTGAGGAACAGATGCAGCCTGCCTGGCTCTGGGACAGTGAACTAGAGAGTACATCTTGACTTACCCAATCTCCCATGAGCATTTAGACAAACTCAACTGACACAGACAAGATAGCTACCTTTTTAACGCAATTCGCCAAAACATCATAAAAAAACCCAAAAGGTGTTAAAGGTGATAACTATTCTAAGTCCCTGCATCTTTGGCTCTATCTAAGATGGGGAGGGAAAGAAGAGACTGTGGTTAGTCTTCTCCCTCTGCCCTGATCTCTGTGAAGACAGGTGAAGGCAGAGAGTAGATCAAGGCACATAAGTGAGAGACAGCCCTCTGTCCTCAAACACACAGGAAAAAAATCTCCAGTGCCAGGATCATCAAGCAGCAGAGGCTTATAAGCTTAACAGCACTAGTCATCCCTGAGTGGTATCCAGCCCTATGTTGCAGTATCTCTGCTGTTCAACAGGCTCTTTAACCCAGCCCAGGAGAGTCGCAGCTCTTGGTGTGACTTCATTCCCCCCTTGGTTTGCCAAGTCTTGCTTATCTGATTTTCTTGCAGTGGCTACTTGCCTCTTCTTATTCCTCTCTGTTTATTCTTGTTCAAATAATTCTCTGCAGTCCCAATATCAGGCTTCAAAAACTCATTGGGGTTGAGTAGGAAAACTCTGGGAAGTGTCTGCCAGAAACCACAGGCATCCATTTGCTGCCTCCAGATTTCCTTGACAACACCTGCTGGAGAAGTCACCCAGATAACATTACCCATATTTATTTGCAGAGGAGTCATCAAATAGGAAAAGTCCCTTTACTATGAGGAGAAAGAGACAATACGCGCCTTTGACAATCGTGTTACTACGTTAAGAAATCTAAATACTCACCTGCAGATGAAAAACTGCCCTGTTTTAGGGCTGAATACAGGGATAAGTATAGGTGCTGGGCTAAAAGTTTCTCTATTTTGCTAAGTAGAGGCAATTTTTGGCACTTACCCTTCCACAGCCAAAGCAAAATATATTAGGAAGTGTGGATTAGTAGAACAGAAATTGTACTGTAAGAAACTTTTTTGATATACAAATGAAACTAGAAATGAAACAGTCAGGTACAAAATTTATTCAGATAATATGGGTAGATTCATATTCTAAGCATTTTAGAGGCAATGAAAGACTTAGAAAAGCTTATCCTATACTCATGGATTCTATATTTTAATACAGAGAGTAGAGACCAATTACCTTTGTAACTCATATGGCCTCCAAATTTTAGAGAATAATAGACAGAAGGCCTGAAGATGAAAACAAGATCATATTCAAAAAATTGATACTCAACAAATTTAACCAAGGCAGAGATTTAAATTTCTTTCTATAAGGATTTTCTTTCCCAAACTAGAGATTCTAAGCTATAATCATGAGGCTTATTTATGGATTTGATGTTAATTGATTACTAATTATTTTATTAGCTTTTAAGAGAGATGGTTTAAAAGCTCAGGAGAAAATCTCCAATGTCAATGTTATCAACAGATGCTGGAGGTTTTCAGTTCTGTTGAATACTAGTAACCCCTAGGCTGTATCTAGTACTGCATCACAGGAAGGAAAGATGTAACCCATGATATTTGGGACCAATACACGTCTAGGCTAACCCAAGCCATTGTTGTAATCCATGGCCAAGTCTCACTTAGAATGTGGGTGCCTTAGAGAAAAATCTGCAAGGACTGAGTGAAAGGCAGGGTAAAAATGTGGACGAAGATAATGTCATACTTTCATGTAATTCTTGAAGGGAAAAATATACCGGGACAAATCTATAGCCTCAGCAACAGAACCGTATGACTGAAAGTGGTTCTGAATCACTGTTACAAATGGACATAATGAAAGAAAGAAATTGGAAAATAGAATACTTCAGCCTGTATTCAAACAATATCAGTTCTTTCTCTGGAGGCAGATAATATGCTTCATCATTAGTCCTGTGGAAATGTCTTGGATCATTGCATTTCTGAGAATAGCCAAGTCATTCATGTGAGATAAATTTATAAAAACAAGTCATTCCCCAATTGATAAATGGTCAAAGGATATGAACAGGCAGTTTTCAGAAAAAGAAATCAAGGCTATCTATAGTTATATAAAAAAATGCTCTAATCACTATTGATTGGAGAAATGCAAATTAAAACAACTCTGAGGTATCACCTCATACCTATCAGATTGGATAATATGACCAAAAAAAAGAAAAGAAAAGAAAAGAAAATGATGGATGTTGGAGGAGATGTGGAAAAACTGGGACAGTAATGCACTGTTGGTAAAGTTGTGAACTGATCCAACCATTCTGGAGAGCAATTTGGAACTATGCCCTATAAAACTGCACACCCTTTGATCCAGCAATATCACCTAAGTTTATATCACAAAAACATCAAAAAAATGGGAAGGGAAGGACTTATTTGTACAAAATATTTATAGCATCTCTTTTTGTGGTGGCTAAGAATTGGAAATCAAAGGGATACTCATCAGTTGGGGAGTGGCTAAACAAGCTGTGATATATTATTGTGATGAAATATCATTATGCTATGTTTTTTACTTTCTCTGCTTCATTAGTTTTCTTTTATTCATCTTCCTGTACAAAATGACTACTATGAAAATGTTTTACATGAATGTACATGTATAACCTATATCAGATTGCTTGCCATCTGAGGAAAGGGAGAGAGGAGGGAGGAAGAGAGGGATATAATCTGGAACTGAAAACTTAAAAAAATGTCAAAAAGTATTTTAACATGTAATTGGGGGAAATAAAATATATTTTAAAAATTAATATATAAAAATACAAATAAACATAATGGAACAAGATGCTAGAACCTTGGAGCATGATCATTGCTATTATGTGAAAATCTATGCATGACTTCAATCAGACCTTCTTTTAGTAGTACTTTTAGTGATGTCATGCACATAGAACTGTCTTATAACCAGACTTATTACTCATTTTGCTGTAATTTCCCTTAAGAAGTATCATATATGTGTGTATGTATAATAATACTCAACAAAATTCTCCATACTATTGTATATGATTTTATATTGCAATTGAATCTTTACTCTGAATAATTTTTAAATGCTTAATTTATCTGACAAATTCTAATTGCCTAGGTTTAAAAGATAATATTCTTTTTATTTTTTGTCATTGACCTCTTTAAAAGTAGATCAATTTGTTTTTGTTTGAATGCTACAATTTTGAATCCATTCAAGATATTCTAAATTGTTGAGTTAGATTATTGATTGTTTCCAAATTAAAGCTTAGAAAACAGCATTAAGAGATGATCTCTGGTTATTCCTTGTTGTTGTTGCACTCTGCTTATGATTATTATCATTCTTCAAAGATTTGTAAGTACATGATTTTAAAAGCATATTAAGGATGTAGGAAACATTGATTTTAGTGTCACAAACTGTCCCAACTTTCTTTATTATATTTCTTTAGTTAGAAAGTGTTGGGGAATTCTATGGTGTCCTGAGGCATGCTGCCTTAAAATTATTGGGGATTAGTTCAAAATGAGAAGACATTCCCTTTTCCTTAAAGTTCTCTCAGAATTTGTAAGTCTATAACAATGAATTTTAAAAATCTGAACAAAGTAAAGGAGCAAAGTGAAATTCATTTTCCAAGATGACAACTGTTAACCCAATATCTCTCATTAATTTTCATTTTTTGTCAATTCTTTATATGTATTTATTATCAATGGTATGCTTCAAAAGGAGTGGATATTACATCCATAGAGAACATATGATTTTTTAGCCTTTTTTCAAGGATACAGAATGTTGAAATAATTTATGGATACATGCACTTATCTATGTGGACTTCATCATTTCAGATTTTAAGTCGTGCATGCCTTTTCATGCTGGGTAACTCTTATCCATCTCCTCAGATAAATCCCTTATAAAAAATATTCTCAATATTCCAGAAAGCTTTCTCAAAGTTTTCTAATGCTTCATTTATACCAATATAATCCTTGAGCTGTCCACTTTTTATCCTTTCTATTGCTACATGACTAACCTGTAAACTTTTCTGATCATACATAACTACATTGATGCATTTTATGCCACTTTGTGAGTCACCTAGAACTGTGATCCCTCAGAGAGTATAATGTATTCATGCACCATTACTGAGAAGATAATATTATAAAAAAGCTGGGCTTTGTAAGTAGGGAGTAATTTAGGATTATCAGATGCACTACATTGTCTCCCAAGTGCCATTCAGCTTTCTCTCTTCCTCCAATTCCATTCTGTCCTCAATTTATTGTCCTGCTACAGTATTTGTCCAGGATATATCTCTACGTAATGGAAGCTTTCCACAACAGTGATAAAGTTAGGTAATTATCATTCACTGGATCAAGACCACTAGGGGACCTAGCAAAGGAATTTAGGCATTGCATTAGGAAGCAAAAACTCAGAAAAGGAAGCACATGGAGGCAAAACAGGTCAAAGGAAATAGAGATTGAAAATAAAATCAAGTTGCTCCCACAATCTGCCTTATTCATTCCCACTCACAGGCTGCAGAACAAAACTGCAGAAAGTCACACAACTAGGTAGCTTAGGTTCACTCCATTTTTTTTAATCTAATCTCAAGTAAATCCTCACTACAACAAAGTAATCCTTCTGTCCTCCTTAACTGATTCTTTACTCCATTAACCACAGCAGCTATTCCAAACCTTCTCTTGACTCTTCAAGACTTCCACAGGACACCTTCCTCTCACCCTCTCAACTGTGGAACACACTTCACACTTATCAGAAAATAGAGGTCATTTGCCATGAGCTCCCTTTTCATACCTCATCTGTAGCCTCATATTCTCATGACATCATCACCCACTATACCAGTCTCTGAGGAAATAGGCTGTCTGCTTGCCACAACTCACCCCTTTATGAGTACCCTTAAAGCTATCTTTGTTTGGTTTCTCCAGACGATGGCCTCCACCAATCTTCACTGTCTCCCTAAGTTCTAGCTCCTTTTCTGTTACCTAGAAACACACAAAAGTCTCCCTCATCCTTAAAAAGCTCTCACTGGGTCCTACTAGCTAATATACTCAGCTTAACTCTTTAAAAATTCTACATTCATTGCCTGCATTCTCCTCTTACTCTCTTTTAAATCCTCTGCAATTTCATCACTCAATTGAAACTGTTCTGTCCAAAGTAACCAATGATCCCCAAATTGTCAAATCTAATAGAATTTTTTAAAATCTTCATTTTTCTTGATCTGCACCACCTCAAACTCAAAATGTCCCAGAGAGAGCTCAATATCTTTTCCTTAAGAGAGAGCTCATTATCTTTTCATCTACCTTTCTTTCAAATTTTACTCTCAAGCGTACCACAATCCTTCCAGGTACCCAGTTCATAACCTTAATATTATCTTTAATTCTGCACTCTTTCTTACCCCACAAATCCAATCAATTACCAAATCTTGTCATTTCTATCTCTGCAACATCTGTCATTAATGTGCCCTTCTCTCTCCTCACATAGCCACCACCCTAGTTCAGGTCCTCCTCATTTATCACCCGAACTTTGCATTAGCCTAACTGTTCTCCCTCACTAAAATCTCTTCCCATTCCAATCCATCCTCCCCACAGCTGCCAAAGTGGCTTTTCAAAAGCACACATCTGACCATGTCACTCCCCTCTCAATAAATTACAATGGCTTGCTATTATCTTTGGAATTAAATATGAACTCCTTAAACATTTTAAATTCTTCACAACCTAGCCCTTTTTTACTTTCCCAATCTTCTTAAACATTAATCTCCTCCACACACTCTATGATCTTAACCATACTGGCTTACAATATTCATTGCTCTTTATATGTAATGCTCCAAGTTCCATCTCTGGTTTTATGTCTGCCGTGCCTGCACCATGCTTTCTTATCTTTTGCCTCTTAGAATCCCTGGTTTTCTTCAATATTCAGTTCAAGGGAGGCATTTCCTGATCTCTTTAGCATCTAGTGCTATCACATCTAAGGTTATTATGTATCTACTTTGTATGTACCATATATACATACATACAAGTATGTGTGTATGTATGTATATGCACATATACATATATATGGCATCTGCCCCAAGAGGATATAGTTACTTCTAGGTAAACAGGAAAGAGAAATCATAAGGGAATTATTAAGGTTGAATTGTTTATATTCCTGCATGGAAAGATGATATTTGTAACTCATGAGACCTTTGTCAGTATTAGGGTAGTTGGAGGGGAAAAAAATTATATGTATATATGGATAGATAGATAGATAGATAGATAGATAGATGGCACAGGGTGAGTTGAAGATGAAGGAGTGATATCTGGAGAATAAAATTAAGAGGTGAGAGAGGATTATACCGGGAGAAGGAGAAAGGGAGAGGTAGAATGGGGTAAATTATCCCACATAAAACAGACAAGAAAAGCTTTTACAATGCAGGGGAAACAGCAGAAGGTGAGAGGGAATGAATGAATCTTATTCTCATCAGATTTGGCTTAAGGAGGAAGTAACATACACACTCAACTGGATATGGAAATCTATCTTACCCTATAGGAAAATGGGGGGAAGAGGATAAGATGGGGGAGGAGGGGGATGATAAAGGGGAAGGTAGATTGGGGAAGGGGGTACTCAGAAGCAAACACTTCTAAGGAAGGACAGGGTCAAAAGAAAGAATAGAATAAACAGGGGAGTGGGGTAGGATGAAGGGAAATACAGTTAGTTTTTTACAACATGACTACTATGGAAGTGTTTTGAATGACTACACATGTATAACCTGTATCGAGTTGCTTGCCTTCTCAATGAGGGTGAGTGAAGAGGGAGGAAGGGAGAAAATTTGGAACCCAAAGTTTTAAAAACATATGTTAAAAAATGTTTTCACATGCAACTGGGAAATAAGATATACAGGCAATGGGGTATAGAAATCTATCCTGCCCTACAGGAAAATAGAAGGGTAAGGGGATGAGAGAAGGGGGGGAGGAGTTAGAAGGGAGGGCAGATTAGGAGAGGAGGTATTCATAATGCACACCATCTTGGAGGGGAGGACAAGATGGGGAGAGAATCTGAAACTCAAGATCTTGTGGAAGTGAATGTTGAAAACTAAAAATAAATAAATTAATAAGACAAAATAAATAAGAATATAGTTACTTCTGAATGGAGACTATTTCACTTTTATCTTTGTGCCTGCATTTAGCTCAGTGCCTAGCATATAGAAGCACTTAATAAATGTTTGTTGATTAATTGATACAGAGGATCTTTATTGCCTCTACCATAAAATATAAACCCTCTGTTTGGCTTTAAAGTCCTTCACAACATAATTCCAACCTATCTTTTCAACCAGATTATACATTATTCTCCTTTCCACAACCCACATTCTAGCCAAACTAAACTTTTCACTTTATCTCATATATGACACTCCATTTCCTCTCTCCATGCATTTCTCTTACAATTCTCTTTCTTTTATTTTTAAAAATTATAAAATATTTATCATTTTCTTCCTCTCATCTTCCCTCACTCACCAAAAGAAAAGAGAGAGAGAAGAGAAAGAATGGGGAAAGGGGACAGGCAGGGAGGAGGAAGGAAGGAAGGAAAGAGGAAGGAAGGAAGGAAGAAGGGAGGAAGGAAGAAGAAAGAGGGGAGGAAGAGAAGGGAAAGAGCGAGGAGAGAAAACAAATTCTCACATTGGAAATATCCAAAAATACTTTTCTCATTCTGCATATTAGTATATCATCTCTCTGTCATGGCATGGGGAACCTCTTCATATTTCTGTAATAGATGACCTCATTCTTGGAATGTACTCCCTCCTAACCTCTCCCTCATAAAATCTCTCATTTCTTTCAAAATATGGCTGAAGGACCACCTTCCACACAAAGCCTTTCCTTATACCCTGAAGCTACTAGTGCCCTGCCTCCTTAACTGCTCTGTATTTAACTAATTCATTGTTTCATGTTTATTCTGTAATTACTTGTATATTTACATATTGTTTCTTCCCAGTAACATATCCTTTGAAGCAGAGATTGTTTCTTTTTTTAGCTTTGTTTCCCCAGAGCCTAGCACAGTCCCTGACACACAGTAGGTGCTTAATGCTCGTAGATTGATTAAATATTTGATTGATTGACAGTTAAGCATGCTGAGGGCTAATTTCAAAGGAGCGAGATGAAAAAGGAAGCATATAGAGCAGTGCTGCCACGGCATCCCCAAGCCCAGGGATTCTAGAACAATCTTGATGATTCTAGCACCAAGGTGAGAGACCTCTAGTCAATTCAACAAGTAATTATTAAGTTTAGCACTACATAGATGCTGGGAATACAAAGATAAAAACAAAATAGTCCTGACCCTCAAGAAACTTATTTGGGGGAAGGAGGGGGCAATATGTGCAAAAGATAAACACAAAATCTATGGAAAGTACATACAAAGTAATTAATGGGGGGAAAGGATTAACAACCAGAAAGATCAGAAAAGACTTCACATCAGAGGTGGCAATTGAGTTAAGACCTTAAGGAATCCAGGGATTCCAAGAGGCAGAGGTGAAGAGGGAAAGCATTTCAGGGTAAAGGGAACAGTCGGTACAAGGACCCAGAGGCAGAAGATGGAACATCGTGTAGGAAGAACAACTAGTAGGCCAATTTCACTGGAATATAGATTTTGTGAGGACGACTAACACGAAATCCATACGAAAAGGCAGGCTGAAGACAAATTGTGAACGGCTCTAAATGACAAATAGAGGAGTTTGCATTTAATCCTAAATGTAACAAGGAGATCCTGAAGTTTCTTGAGCAGGGAAGTAACCTATACTTTCAACTTGGCATCTATGTAAAGAATAAATTAGAGAGGGGGGAGAAGCTTGAAGCAGGAAGCTCAATAAAGTTTTCAATAGTTCAAGGGAAAGCTGATAAGAGCCTAAACTAAGGTGGTGATTGTGAATGAGGAAGAGATGATAGAAAGTAAAGATGTTGTAGGGGCAGGATCTATGAGACTTTACAATAGATTGGATACAGGTAGGGAGGGGGAGTTTAGAACCAAGGATGACATGGGGATTATGAACCTGGATAACTGGAAGGATCGGGGTGGCCTTTAGAGAAACAGGAGGAAAGTTATTTTAGTCATTTTGAGTTTGAGATGTCTATGGGGCATTCAAGTAGAAATGTCTGGCAGGCAGTAAGTAATGAAAGATTGGAACTCAGAAGGAGAGGAAGGCTAGATATGTAGATATGGGAATAATTTACATAGAAGTAATAGTGGTCTCCATGGTATTTTATGAGATCTTCAAGAGAAATAATGAAACAAATAAAAAAAGGGGACCAGGACAGATTCCATGGGGTATATCTATGGTTCAAGGGAGGGACATGGATGATGATTCATCAAAGAATACTGAAAAGGATTGGTCAGGCAGGTAGATGGGGAACCAGGTTAGGCAGGATCATGAAACCCCAAGTGAAGTGACAGTGTCCAGAAAATGATCAACAGTATAAAATACTGCAAGAAGGATAAAGACTGAGGAAGGCCCACTGATTTAGCAATTCAGTGATTGTCAGTAACTTTGGAGAGAACCCTGCCAGTCAAGTGGACATTATGGAAACCAGATTGTAAGGTATGAAAAGAGAATAGGAGGTGATAAAATGAAGGAAACTCCTGTAACTCAGCTGTTTCTAGGGGTTTGACTGCGACAGAGGAGAAAGCCATAATCTAATTACTCAAGGAAATAGGGCAAAGTAATTTTTTAAAAATTATAGGCTCAGATTCCTTAAGAACCTAGTCAATAGCAATAGTGGTGATGATAGTTCAGAATTGGGGTTTGGAAAGGTGTTCCTTGAGTAGAGTTATGGTGAAAGGATATATGAGCAAGGGTTCCAGAGTATAAAGTTGAACTGATTAACTAAAGCGTTAAGATTTCAAAGGGAAGAAAATGAAGACTAGAGTAGGAGTGACAGATTGGGAAACTGGGTTCACTGAGGCTGTAGTGAAGATGACGGAAGAATAGGAAGTTATAATATCATAGAGAGAATCATAAGATCATAGATTTAGAGCTGGGAGGGACCTCAGAAGTCAATCTATCACAACAATTTTATTTTATAGATGAGGAAAAAGAAGGTAAATGATTTGTTCGCGGTCATAAATCTAGTAGATGTCAGAGGCAAGGTTTGAACCAAGATCTTCCTGTCTCCAAATCCAGCATTCCACCCCACTATTCCATGCTGACCCTTAGAATTTCAAAGTTATGAATTTGAGGTGGGGGGGGCGGGGACGGAGGCAGAGTCAAGATGGTAGAGTAGGAAGAAACAGTAGAGCAGATCTCCCTTCCACAAAACTCCTCCAAATAGACCTAGGAAATGCACCAAGACAAACCCTGATGGGGAAATCACCCAGAAAAGTCACAGTGAGTTATTTGAACAGCCCAGGTTGATAAAGGGAGATAAACAAAGCAGCAGTCTACAGAAAATGGGGATGATATTGGGCCAACTACAACTGTGTGCTCCCAGCTGGACTGCAGAGTCCAGTGCCCTGGGAGAGGCCATGCACCAGGACAAGAGGAGGTCCCAGACCCATAGCAATACAGTCCTAGACCCAGACCAGTGCACCACAATGGGGACAAGTGCCCACTTCGCTGCACACTTCCTAGTTCCGGGTCATATATCCAGGGAATACTGAATATGAGACTTAAACATGGGGGTGGTATTGCCAGGTAGGAAGTTTGTGAGTGGTAAACTGGTACATCTAGAAAGGAGGAATTTCAGAAGCAAGAAGCAACAGTGTGACTCAGATCTCAGAAGCAGAACAGGGTCTCTGTTCCAACATCTAAGCCAGCCTATAAAGAATAATCAAAGTAGGAATCTCAGACCAAAAAGGAGACTACAGTTCTGTCACTCTCAACCAACAGAGCTTTCCAGATGGCTATTAGAGACTGAGTCCAATTGCATTCTATGGTTGCTCAAACAGAAACCCAGGTTAGGAATTTTCAGAGCATGGAAGGGAAGCAGCAATCAGACTTTGCCTTGGACCAGACCACTCTGGGAGCACTAAATGTTTGCAGGTCCTCAGCCTGTCCCTGAGATCCTAGAATAACACAATACTTAAAATCCCCAGGAAAGCAGCGTCAGGACCCGCTCAGACCTTCACTCTAGAAGTACCACAAAGCGCAGCCATGAGCATACAACAAAAAAGAATCCCACAATTAAGAGTTATTATTGTATCAGGAAAGCTCAAGACAAACTCAGAAGGAGAGTATCACTCCAAAACATATACAGCAAAGTCTCAGAGAAAAGCACAGCCTAGATAGACCCTTAATAAGAATTTCTAGAAGAGATGAAGCAAGAGTTTAAAAAAGATTAATGTATTATATAAGTAAAATGAGAGAACCTGAGGAAAGAATTAGAAAAGAAATGAAAACTATGGAAGAAAGAATTGTATAGGTGATTAGCAGTTTGGCACAAGAAATACATATCTTTGCCCAAGCAACAAACTCTCTTAAAATTAAAATGGACCAAATAGAAGCTAATGACTCCATGAGCTGACAAGAAATACTAAAATAAAGCTAAAAGACTGATAAAGATTATAGAAAATGTAAAGTGTTTTATAGCAAAAATAACTGGCCTGGAAAACAGATCTATCTTGGAGAAAAAAATTAAGACTCATTGGACTATCTGAATTCCACGACCAGAAAAAGAACATAGGCATCATATTTCAAGAAATCCTAAAACTGCCCAGATCTCTTAGAACTAGAGGGCAAAGTAGAAATGGATATAATCTACCAGTTATCTCCTAAAAGAAACCCTCAAATGAAAACCCTCAAGAACATCATAGTAAAAATCTAGAGCTTCCATGTGTAATAAAAATGCTGCCAAGCAGCCAGAAAGTAAGAATTCAGCTATCAAGAGCTACAATTAGGATCACAGATTTAGTAGCTACCACTGTAAAGGAGCAGAGAACTTGGAATCTGATATTCCAGAAGGCAAAAGATGGTACAGCCAAGGATAACTTACCTGGAAAAGCTGAGTATAATGCTAAAGGGGGAAAAATGTATTTTTAATTTAAAAAAAAGGACTTCTGAGCATTCCTGATGAAAAGAACAGAATTGCATAAAAACTTTGAAGTTTAAACACAAGAGTTAAGAGAAATACAAAAAGGTAAACATGAATAAGTAAGAATAAAGGACTAAACAAAGATAAACTGTGTATATTCAAATATGAGGGGAATGATACATGTGTCCCCACTGAACCCAACAATCATCAGGGGTTAGACAAGTCCTGGCAGTGATTCTGTTATGTCTTGATTATCTTAAGAGAAGAATAGAAAGAGAAGGGGGAAAGGAATACACTTTGGGGTAAGGTAAAGAAAGGTTAGGGGAAATTATCATACATAATCAGGATGTACAAGCAGACACCTATACAAACAGGGAGAAGGGGTGACACTTCAGCTTTACTAATCTGAACTGGTATTTAAAAAATAAAAAAATTAAAAATTAAAAAAAATCAGTCGTAAGCATTGAGCTCATTGATTTAAAAAATATATAATCAGAAAACAACAAAATAGTATATTTTCATAGTGGGATAGAATATTATCTCAAGAAAGCTGCTTTGATTGAGTCCTAACAGACGCATGGTCACAATCATTTAAAAAAAAAATAATTGAATTTCCACTAGATTCAAACTAAACTGTTAAATTTATACACGCAAGATGAAATAGAGGAATAATAATCCATTGAATTTGGGTTTTGTAGACAAATCAGTAATAACCCATTGCAGGCCAGGGCTGATCAAGACAGTCTTTTAGTAGTTTAGATTTGAAACCAAAATTAAATTAAATACTTGTAGGCCGCTGAATAGGTACAAAAGATTTACAAAAATTTACTTAACAATAGTAGGGAAAAGATATTTATCTAGCACACCACTGGCTGATGCAGCTGAGCATAGACCCTCTGCCTCTGAGTTGCCCATGGCGGTCCACTGGTCAAGGAGGAACTAGAGTTTCTCGTGGCTTTTTAACTCAGGTGACCAGAAAGCGATAACAATGACCAGAATCTTTGTTGTCTTAGCCAACGAAGTTTTAAGAATGGTTTCAATATATTTTAAGCCCAAACCAAATGCCAAGGGACTCTAGTAGATATTCCTCCTACCACATAATCCAACCTACAATTCTTACAGATTTGGACCCCTAGAAGTGGCCTCAGCAGCCATCTAGTCCCATTTATAAATGAAAAAAAAAAAAATCCCTTCCATATCATACCTGACAAGTGATCATACAGACTCTGCTTGCAGACATTTAGGGAGTGAGGACCCCACTGCCTCTCAAGGTATCCAATTCTATTTTCAGAGAAGTTATTTTTCCTTAGAAGAGGTGGCATTGCCTGAACATACACGTGTGTAGGTAATTCTTTATTTTGCTTATTTAGATATAGCCAATGGAAGCAAGTAGGTTCATACACATACACACACACACACACACACACATATTGTCCACCCTGACACCCTAATTTCCCCAGAATCTCTGTGGAAATTAATTATTTTAGATAGCCAGGTTTTGCTTTGTTTTCTTTTCTTTTCTTTTTTTTTATGAATAGCTGAGGGTTTAGACATCAGGACTTTTTTTTTTTTAATCTTGTTATATCAGGGACAAGGCTGTTGAAATATGCAGGTAAGAATAGTAAGGCAGCATCTGCAGTCAGCTGACTACTGCTATTAGTAACCCTCAAAAGGGCATCTGAGGCTTTCTGCACATAGTGATAAATCAGGGGGACCTAGAGCATAGGACTGGCAGGAGAGCCAGGAAAGACTTACTTGTGGCAAAGCCTTGTGACTGGAGGGGATCTGGTGTTCCTAAATCGATTTCTGTGAGTCTGTGTTTTTGTTCTCTGGTATGTACATGACCTTGAGAAAGTTTTGTGAATCAGGATGTACTTTGAGCTGTCCTGAGATCTCAGGGATAAAAATTACCAAACAGTTTGGGCTTTGGTGACCATGTTGGTGACTGTGACATAAGCTCAGCAGCAGCTGCAGAGTTAATTACAATTTCTGAGTTCTCTATTTGGTCACCTGTGCCTATAGGACCCTAACAAAAGCATTTTGGATAAAAAAAAATCTGTTATTTTACCTGTTTCCTCCCTTCTTAGATAATAGTCATGAAGGGCAGTGACAGTTTTGTTTGGGACCTAAATCAACTTCTGAGAAATATAATTGTTTGGGTTTTTTGTTTTTGCTAGGCAATGGGGTTAAGTGACTTTGCCCAGGGTCACACTTAGTTCCTCCTGACTCAGGGTGGGTGCTCTATCCACTTCGCCACCTAGCTGCCCCATATAATTGCTTGTTTAAATCTGCTTAGATAGTTCACTTATTTGGACAGATAAGGTTCAAAGAAAACTCAGAGTTGTAAGGGAAATAGTTACTCTGACTCAGAGTTCTAAACAACAGTTGTTGCTCATTTTGAATGTGACAAGCAGCTATATGGTATGTTGGAACAATATGAATATCAGAACTGTTCTATAATTATGGGACAAGTTTAATTTATCTGACCATATACAAAAAAATGACAATTTAACCACTGACCATATGCTAAGGTGTATTCAATCTTGGAATCAAGGCAGAAATGTGGTACCTGCTTTTGTTGGCTGAGAATGAAAATCGTGACAATGTTTCTCCTTCCCCTCTCCCTTCCGAGGGAATTACATTCATTCCAAAATGTCTCTGTTTCTTTAATATCTATTTTGCATTTCTGTCCATCTAATCTCTAAAAACTGATATTAAGATAAAATTGTGGTTAACCTAATGCATTACTAGTCTGTATGTATTTCATTTTCTCAAAGACGGCTGAGAAGATGAATATGATGTATAGTTAGCCTCACAGAGAGAATGAAATTTTCTAATTTTCTGAGATCACCAGCTGGATATTTGAGAGGAGGGAGGATCTAAAAGTCTTTCCATAGGTAAAGTTAAGAGTATTAGCTCATGGACTTTACAAAAAAAAAACCCCAAAACTTGGATGCGTAGAGGGGCTTTGTGTTTACTTCCTGGGCCTCAAGTGAGTTCCAAAAAGTTAAGAAGTGAGGTGGTATTGTAGATTCCTCACAGAAAGCTGCTAAGATTAAAATTATGTATATTGTTATAAAAGATAAAATGTCATTCAAAGTATAATCTGGAAAGATGGCTGTTAGTTGAAGATTAATTGTTAATTCTCACCTTTAAAGACCCTTAAAAGCTCACAATGCCACAGCCATCTCTAATCTCCTTCACCTAAAATCAGGTGTAACATTGATGCCTTGGCCCCACTCTCTCAGGGTCAAGCTTGTTACATATCCCTCTCAGTGTTCTCAGGTACCCTGAAAAGTTTGGAGGTTTCTCTTCTGTTGCCATTGGCTCAAGTCCACACCCTCTGTATTTTACCCCATTTATTAGGAACCAATGAGTAACACGCTACTTCTGTTTAACCAAGTAAAATCAGCAAGAACAAATATACTAATATTTCCCCCCATACTTTGAGAGCATAATCCCCCATATGTATAATCCTTTCTATACCAACTCAATATCTAGGAAGGATTAGACTCATAATTTAGCTCAGTTCCTATATACTTAGTCCCATCAAGTTCATATCCAGGTGCAGCATAACTACTGAGTGAAACCTTCTAAGGGGCTTGAGTCCTGAAGGTCATTACCAAAGATTACTCCTTACTCATTAGGGCATGGATGCTGAGCTGGAGGCAATACATGGGCTGACTTCTGACTCCTGGATTCTTGTGGTCTGTGCTCCCAGCCTAAATCAGAGACTCTCTCTACACTCAGAATATAAAAGAATGAATGAAAAGGCAAAAGGGGAATCATTTTTCGGGGCCACTTAGCCTCAGAGAGGGAAGCAGGTTCTAAGATTCCTCTCCCTCCCTTGCCTACCCTTACCATGTGGTTTCATTAGACATTATGAGTGAAAGAATCGCTAAACTCCCTAAACGTGAATGTAGTCAAGACAAGGACAAAGCTGACTAAGGCTTTGTTTTTGACAGTTCCAGTGAACTGAAAGAGGCTCCTCTCAACTGTGTGTTTAGCCAATCAGGACCAGTTACAGAATGTCTAGCTATGCTCCGTAGTCTTGCCAAGGTATTTCCTTTACTTGTTCACAGTTCTCTCAGAAGTATTTCTCCTCCCTATCCTCCACGTGAAGAAATATTATCTCCCTACCATTCTCTATGTGGACATGCTTTCTGATGCATTCTGCACATGCACCAGATCCCAGTTACACAGGAAAGAATGGGCACAATAGAGACAGAAGCAACAGCAAGGCCATGAACTCATGGCCCTGTCATACAGCCCTGTCAAACAGACCTGAGGTCTCTCTCTACTCTCCTCACCAAGAGCTTTCAACATTCCTTCCCTCTTCACCAAAACATATCTGGGGAGGAACAAAGACCAACTTCACGTTGGCTCATTCATGCCCAACTAATTGTCCATCTCTTCACCACATTTTTGTTTTTTGTTTTTTGTCAATTTTTAGTCCTGTCTGACTCTTCATGACCCCATTTGGGGTTTTCTGGCAAAGATACTGGAATGGTTTGCCATTTCCTTCTCTAGCTCATTTTACAGATGAGGAAACTAAGACAAACACGGTTAAGTGACTTGCCCAGGGTCACACAGGTAGGAAGTGTGTGAGGCTGGATTTGAACTCAGGAAGAGGAGTCTTCCTGACTTAAGACCCAGCACTCTATCCACTGCGGCACCTTGCTGCCCATATGACGTGTTTAGCTGACCAGAATGAGCTATAGAATGTTCTGTGCATTTTCCAAATCAGGAAGCAAGACATTTCCATTATCTATCATCTTGCTTTTCCAGAAGCAGGCTCCCCTACCTCTTCTGCATGGAGAGTGTCCCAATTATACTAAATTTTATTTTTATTTCATTCTCCGAGATTTTAACAATTACATGAACCTGATTTTCTCTTGAAAAATTCCATAATATACTCATTTTCTTTGTTTGCACTGTATGTGTGCTGTCTTTTTCTTATTTGCCCCCATATATCATTGTATCTTTTGCTTGCAAACACTATGCACAGTGTAAATCTAATATAAATATTCACTCCTAAAGTGCATATAGTCAAGGACCATAAGCATAAAATAAGTTGAATTATACTTCCAACACTGTATCCTTCTCTGTAAAAGTTTTTCTGAAAAATATTTCTCTCAAAAGACTCATTTGCATAGCCAAAAGAACACAGGCCTGCATAGGATACTTCCCCTTTTATGCATTTCTCTGCTGAAATACCACTCATTTCTCTTTTCTTGCATCATACAAAGATAATTATTAAAATAAGTTCATTAATAAAAATGTGCTTCTGAATAATGAGTTGTAAAGTCTCTATTTTCTCCTTTTTACTTATTTGTTTATTCAATAAATAAATGAGTCTGTTGGTGTCCAAGCCTTGCAAAGTAGTTTGAGATGAATTGACTAGGAAGGCTTAGCCACATGCAATTAGCACCAAGCATAGTACTGTTGTGTGGCTCAATTAATAATTCATAAAGATATGGCACAATCAAAAGTCTTTTTTTTAATCCTGTAACAATCATGCCATAATCTAGCTCGAAATAGCACAGGCTCTTGCTGAGTCTACATTGTACTATGAAAATGAAAATGGTACACTTGTCAAGACAGAGATGAGGGGAAAAAATGATTGGGAAACTCTAAGGGTTCTATCTATCATCTACTATTCCCAGAACAAAGACCAGAAATAAAAGGTACATGGCAGCCATGTAACAGCATCTTATTCCACCATTCAATTTTAAATGTAAGGTCCCTTTAATTTTTTTTTATCCCCTTGATTTGCAAACCACCTTTGGGAAGGAGAAACAAAAGGAAAAATCCCCTTTTGTGCAGCATTTTAAATTTTGTGTCAGCACACATGCACATAAATAAAATAAAATGGACACAGAAGGGAAACAGAGCTACAGTTCCTGAAAATTGATGATTCTTTATAATAAATCTATTGATGTAGATGTGCAGACAGATGGTAGAGGTTTCACATAGAATAATGAGATTTGTTTGTCATCAGCCTTGAGTACAGGGAACATCCATGCCATAACATAGAGGTCCAAATAAAGAAATACATAAACATGTGCCTAAACTGAGCCTCCACCCAACAGATTTGATAGAGGTAAGCACAGGCTGTCTCTCAGTTAACTGAGGCCCTGTTCTTTTCCTTAGTAATATTCATACAATGGTACCCCCACAATGCCTCTGGGAACTGAGGTTAGACCTAGGATTCCCCACTTTGTTATCTGTGTGGAAGGTGACCAGTAGTGAAAAAGCATGACCACTCCAATGAGTCCTAGAGATGACCACTTGGAGAAACTGGGATTATGAAAGCCATATGGCCAGCTGGACACCTATAACCTCATGCTAATCTACCTCAGAGATCACTCAGGTGAGCACAGTGCCAGTAATTGCAGCTATGACAAGATCAAAACTATCTCGGAAACCTATGAAGACTAACAAATACCAAGCCTCTTTTTTGCTAATTCCAAGAATCTTTTTTCTTGATGTTGACATACACATAGATGGAAAAGAAAAAAATCCCTTTATCAAATTCTTCCCTCACCTAAAACATTGACACCGCCAGATGCATTGACTAATGATGCTTTTTAACGTTTCTGACACACACAACCATTACTTTGCCTATCAGAGGGAATGCTTGGGATAGGAATGTCCCTTTTCTGACCCCAGGTCAAGGGGTCATAAACTCTTACAATTCCCTCAAGGTACATAATCAATTTTTTGTATATATGTATTCAAATCCACCATATCTAATGAAAGCTTTGTATTTAGAAGCTGATCATTTTTTTAAATTACTAATTAAAAAAATTTTAATGTCAAAAATAAGCTGGCTCTTGAATGTCTGTTTGAATCTGGAGATTTCTCCCCACTTTGGTGTAGCAGATCAATAGAGGACTTGCTCTGAAGGGACCCATATCTATCTTTGGTTTCTGATTCAGGGTGCCAAGGAAACTCAAAGCCGCTGCAGATTCTACTTTTCAGTGAACTAAAAGTCCTGAGAGTAGGAGGCAGGGTGGGGCTTTGCCTCCAGGGACTCAACTTTTCAGTGAACTAAAAGTCCTGAGAGTAGGAGGCAGGGTGGGGCTTTGCCTCCAGGGACTCAAAGAACAGAAGTTGAATGTCAGCTTTACATTCGGGGATATTCTGGGTTGAGCCTTATCCTCCACCACTTTGTGATGAGACTCAAGGGAGGGTCATAACATGTTGAGTTCAGCACAACTCCTAAAGATCTATTTGCCATATTATAAATTCCCCCACCCAGAGAGTTCCTGAATGCTTCTGAACCAGAGGCATTCAAGGGACCATAACAAGGATAAGTGCCCAATTAAGATTATCCCACCATGAAATGCTGGGCAAGCTCCCAACTACTGCTCCTCTTTTGCTTATGATTCAAAGTCAGTGTCTGTCAAGAGGAAAATTCTCCTTTCCTACCTTTCCCTGTATTCTCATACCAAAATATACCTTAAGCCTGTCACTCCACAGTCAGTAAATACCCTCTTCTGCTCTCTCATTATATAGCTACATGGCAATCCTTTTATTCTTCCTGATTGGCTTTCTATTGCAATCTCCACAGCATCAGTTCTAAATCTTCTTCTGTTTCCTCAGTCCTTTTAAACCACATCCTCCATCCCTACCACCTCAGCAGAAGATTACATTTGCTCCTTTATTGAGAAAATAGAGGCAAAAGTTCTCCCTTCGAGAGGTGGAGCCAAGATGGAGGAGTAAAGGCAGGGATTCTTCTTAAGAGCCCCCAGACTCCTACAAATACTTTTAAATAATTACTCTAAGCAAGTTTTAGACCAGCAGAACCCACAAAAAGATGGAGTGAAACAATTTTCCAGCCCAAGACAACTTAGAAGATCAGCAGGAAAGGTCAATTGTACCAGGGTGAGAGTGGAGCACAATCTAACACAGGCCAAGCCAGTGCAGACCAGGCCCCAGCAAACTAGAAGCAGGACAGGGCAACTAAGTAAGTGGCACAGTGGCAGTTTCTAGACCTCTCAGCCCATAGACAGTAAAGGGATCAGACAACAGTTCATAAGGAGATTTACATTGAAACACTAATGCATTGTTGGTGGAGGTGTTAAATGATACAACCATTCTGGAGAGCAATTTGGAACTATGCCCAAAGAGCTATAAAACTGTGCATACCCTTTGACCCAGCAATACCACTACTTGGTCTGCATCCCCAAAAGATGATAAAAAAGGGAAAAAAGATAAAAATATTTATAGCAACTCTTTTTGTGGTGGCAAAGAATTGGAAATTGAGGAGATGCACACCAATTGGGGAATGGCTGAACAAGTTGTGGTACACGAATGTAATGGGATATTATTTGCTATAAGAAATGATGAGCAGGTGGACTTCAGAAAAACGTGGAAAGGCTTACACGAACTGATGCTGAGGGAAGTTAGCAGAACCAGGAGAACATTGCACACAGTAACAGCAACACTGTGCGATAATCAACTGTGATAGATTTAGCTCTTCTCAGCAATATAATAGTCCAAGAAAATTCCAAAAGACTCATAATGGAAAATGTTATCCACATCCAGAGAAAGGACTATGGGGTCTAAATGCAGATCAAAGCATACTATTTTCACTTTGTTTTTTGTTTTTCATGGTTTTCCCCTTTTGTTCTGATTCTTCTTTCACAACATGACTAATATGGAACTATATTTAATATGATTGTACCTGTATAACTTTTATCATATTGCTTGCTGTCTTGGGGAGAATAATGGGGGGGAAGGGAGGGAGAAAAATTTGGTAATCAAAATCTTATAAAAGTGAATATTGAAAACTATCTTTACATGTATTTAGAAAAAAATAAAAAGCTGTTAAGTGAGGTAGGAGAAAGAAGGAGATTGACAGGGGTCCCTTTGCTGGCATGAGGGGCAGGACTCTGTTGCAGTGTCTATACTTGGATCTGGATCACAGTCCTGGGTCTTAGTCCCAGTGCAAGGAGGAGCACTAGCACAGCAGAGCTTGCAGCCACAGGGGAGCAAGGACTCTGATCACAATTTCAGGGTTGAAAAGAGTGCTTATGGTCACTCACAAACCAGTGCACAGGCCAGGAGAGTAGTAAATGCACTTCTCCCTAGATCAAACACCTGGGAAGAGCCAAAAACTTACAGGTCCTCAGAATTACCTATGAAAACAGCTGCATGAAAAACCTGAAGCTTGGGACAGTGCCCCCTCCACTTGGGAAGCAGAGCCTCACTTTAGTATAGAGTTAAAAGTCAAGAACTAGGCTGGAAAATGAGCAAACAGAAAAAAATCTGACCATAGAAAGTTACTATCTTGACAAGGAAGATCAAAACACACACTCAGAAGAAGACAACAAAGTCAAAATTCCTGCATCCAAAGTGTCCAAGAAAAATATGAGTTGGTCTCAGGCCATGGAAGAGCTCAAAAAGGTTTTGAAAATCAACTAAGAGAGGTAGAGGAAAAAGAGAAGTGATGGAAGAGAAGAAAAGAGAGTGATGGAAGAAAATCATGAAAAAAGAGTCAATAGCTTGGTAAAGGAGATGCAAAAAAATACTAAAGAAAATAATATCTTAATAAACAGAATAAACCAAATGGTAAAAGAGGCACAAAAATTGAATGAAGAGAACTCCTTAAAAAGTAGAATTAACCAATTGGAAAAGGAGGTACAAAAGCTCTCTGAAGAAAATAATTCCTTAAAAGTTAGAATTGGGCAAATGGAAGCTAATGAGTTTATGAGATATGAAGATACAATCAAACAAAACCAAAAGAATAAAAAAATGGAAGACAATGTGAAATATCTCTCTGGGAAAAACAATTGACCTGGATAATAGATCCAAGAGAGACAAGAATTATTGGACTATCTGAAAGTCATGATTAAAAAAAAAAGCCTAGACATCATCTTTCAAGAAATTGTCAAGGAAAACTGCCCTGATATTCTAGAACCAGAGGGTAAAATAGAAATTGAAAGAATCCACCAATCATCTCCTGAAAGAGATACCAAAATGAAACCTCTCAGGAACCTAATAGCAAAATTCCAAACCTCACAGATAAAGGAGAAAATAGTGCCAGCAGCCAAAAAGAAATGTTTGAAATATCATGGAGCCACAGTCAGGATAACAAAAGATTTAGAACCTTCTACCTTAAAGGATGGGAGGGCTTAGAATATGATATTCTGGAGGGCAAAAGAGCTAGGATTACAACCAAGCATTACCTACCCAGCAAAACTGAGTATAATCCTTCAGGGGGAAAAATGGATATTCAATAAAATAGAGGACTTTCAAGCATTCCTGATGAAAAGACCAGAGCTGAATAGAAAATTTGACTTTCAAATACAAGATGCAAAAGAAGCATAAAAAGGTAAACAGGAAAGAGAAATCATAAGACATTCATGATAATAATAAGGGATTCACATTCCTACATGGGAAAATAATATTTATAACTTTTAAAAACTTTCTCATTATTATAGCAGAAGCAGTACACACAAACAGAAAACAGAGGTGTGATTTAAATGTGATGGTATGATTATCTAAAAAATAAAATAAAATTAAGGGATGAGAAAGAAGAATGCACAGGGAGAAGGGAAAGGGAGAGGTAGGATGGGATAAATTATCTGACATAAAAGAGGCCTGAAAGAGCTTTTAGAGTAGAGGGGGAAATAGAGGAAGTGGGGAGGGGAGCACATGAACCTTACTCTCATTGGAATTGGCTTGAAGAAGGAATAATATACACACTGAGTTGGATGTAGAAATCTATCTCACCATATGGGAAAGTAAGAAGGGAAGGGAATAAGAGGAAGTGGGGAGCTAATAGAAGGAAGGGCAGTTTGGGGGAGGTAAAAGTCAGAAGCAAAACATTTTTGAGAATGGTCGGGATAAAAGGAAAGAGTAGGATAAATGGGGAAAATAGGATGGAGGAAAATACATAGTTGGTAATCATTACTGTGAAAAAAAATTACAATGAGTTTTTCTGATAAAGACTTCATTTCTCAAATATATAGAAAACGGAATCAAATTTATAGAAATAAGAGCCATTCCTCAATTGATAAATGGTCAAAGGATATGAACAGGCAGTTTTCAAAGTAATCAAAGCTGTCTACAGTCATATGAAAAAAAATGTTTTTCAAATCACTATTAATGAGAGAAATGCAAATTAAAACAACTCTGAGCTACTACCTCACACCTGGCAGATTGGCTAATATGACAGAAAAGGAAAATGACAAATGTTGGAAAGGATATGGGAAATCAAAACACTAATGTACTATTAATGAAGTTGTATGCTGATTCAATCATTCTGGAAAGCAATTTGGAACTACATCCAAAGGGCTATAAACCATGCATATCCTTTGACCAAGCAATCACTACTAGATCTGTATCCAAAAGAGATAAAAAAAAAAAAAAGAAAAGGGCATATGTGTACAAACATATTGGTAGCACCTCTTTTAGTGGTGGCAAAGAATTGGAAATTGAGGGAATGGCTGAACAAGTTGTTGTTTATGATTGTGATAGAATGCTATTGTACTTTAAGAAATGATGAGCAGGATGCTCTCAGAAAAATATGGAAAGACTTACATGAATTGATGCAAAGTGAAATGAACAGAACCAAGAGAACATTGTACACAGTAACAGCAATATTGTATGATCATCTACTGTGAATAACTTAGCTATTCTCAGCAATAGAATGATCCAAGACAATTCTATAGGACTTAGGATAAAAGGTCCTGTCCATGTCCAGAAAAATAACTGGTAGAGCCTGAATGTAAATCAAAGATACTTTTTCTTTACTTTCTTTATTTTTTTTGTTTTTTTTCCACTGTGTTTTCTTTCACAGAATGACTTACATGGAAAAGTGTTTTGCATGACGGCACATGTATAACCTATATCAAATTGCTTACCTTCTCAATGAGGGGGGAGGGAAGGGAGGGAGAAAATTTGGAACTCAAAATTTTTTTAAAAATATACTAAAATTGTTTTTACATGTAATTGGGAAAAATAAAATATTAAGATTTTTAAAAAGTTCTCCCTTCTCACCTACTTCAACCTCAAAATCCCATTTTCATAACCTACATTCTCTTATCTTTTGCTCCAGTCTCCAAAGAAGAGATGATCCTCCTGTCCTGGACCAGTTCCTCTTCTTGATCTCTTAATCCCATGTCCTCCTGTCACCACTAGCAACTTGTCCCTTTGATCACAGAATCATAGAGTTAAAGGGGGCTTTAGAAGTTATCTAGTATAATTCCCTCATTTTATAGATGAGGGAACTAAGGCCCAGAAAGTTTTAAGTGACTTGTCCATAGTCACACAATTAGTAAGTGCTCTTCCATACTTAGTTTCCCTTTTTTGTCATTTTGATGAGTAAGTAAATCCTCTGAGTTATGTTGATTTGTATCTTTTATTATTAATCATTTGGAACAATCATTCGTATGGTTGTTAATCTTTTTCAATTTATCTTTGGAGAGCTGTTTGCTCATATTCCCAATAACTTATTAAAGAAGGATTCCTGGTCTTATATATTTGTGTCAATTTACTCTATAACAGATTTCTATCAAAGATATTTAATGCAAAGAATTTTTCCTACTTCACAATTCCTCTTATTCATTATACATGTTTTTTTATTAAAAATACATAAGCTTTTAAATTATATATAATTGAAATTATATATTTTATTTTTTATGATTGCCTCCATTCCTTGATCAGTTAAAATTCTCCTGATAGTCATAGTTATAGGAGATGCCTCCTATTTCCCGCAATGTTTTTATTGTGTAACCATTTATATTTAGGTTTTGTATCTATTTGGAACTTATAGTGATATATTGTATAAGATGCTGGTTAAAAACCTAATTTCTTTCAAATGTCTTCTAGTTTTCCCAGAAGTTCTTGTCAAATAGGAAATCTTTAACTCCTCCTCCCATCCAAAATAGTCTGTGTGTTGGGTTTATTGAACACAAGACTGTTTCAGTATTACTTATCTAGTCTATTCCACTTACCTACTTTTCTTTTTTTAACTATTGCCAAACAGATACCTTGTTCTTCAGGGAAAATTTATTTTCAAAATGTGCACAGTTGGGATAGCTAGGTGGCACAGTAGATAGAGAACCGGCCCTGGAGTCAGGAGGATCTGAGTTCGAATCAGGTCTCAATGAGACCCTTGACACTTACTAGCTGTGTGACCCTGGGCAACTCACTTAACCCCATTGCCTAGCCAAAAAACAGAAACAAAAACAAAAACGAAAATGTGCACGGTGCTATATTTTTTTTACCTCACTCTTCTTATAATTGAAGTAATACAAGTCATATGTTGAACGTAGGTCATAGAAGTATTCCAGGAAATTACTTGAATTGATCTATGTTCTTATTGATTTTCAAGCTCCCTCTGATACAGATAGCTGCTCATCCATGACTATTCATCCTCTGTAACTCTTAAATATGTTCTCTTATAAAATTTCCAAAATGGGGAAAGATGAGAGGGTCCTACCCAAATTGCTAGATTTCTACTAAATGTTTCATTGAATGAACCTCCATTGAGTGCCAACAACAACAATAATAACAACAAGATACTCAGTATTCTAACAAATGACCACAGATTCAGATCTTTTATGTTTTTGCCTAATTCCAGCATTGAATCTAAACTAAGTGCAGCACCTGACATGGTATGGCCACCTCATCTCTCTCTCTCTCTCTCTCTCTCTCTCTCCTGATTTGTTAATAGCTACTAGTTACCTACTAGTAGTACTGGTATGAAGATAAGTTGGGTTCCCAGAACAGGACTACCACCACAAGGTTATGGTTCAAATTCCAGGATTATTGCAAGTTTAAAGACTTTATTGCTGCTTCAGTAATTCAAGAGTAGAAGAGGCATAAACTTGCTTTTGTGAGAACCAAAAGGGGAACAACTATCAGATATTCTACTTGATAAGATTAATAACATAATAAAACATCATGATCAAGTGAAAAGAATACTTGATTTAGAGCTAAATGGCATGAGTAGGAATACTTTCTCATTCATTTACTAGGTATATCACCCTGAGCAAGTCATTTAACTTCTCTAAGCATCATAGTATACATCAACAAAATGGAGATAATAATTTGTTTTGGCTGATGTGGAAAGAGAGCTGTAGATGTGTTTGAAGGGAGGGTAGAGAGTAGGAAAATTATATAGGAAAGGGAGAAGGGAAACTCTGAAAAAGAAATGAGCTCCTTAGACTTTTGAAAAATTTAAATTGTGAAGTAGAAAATCATCAACAAAAATGAATATTTTGAGAAAAAAAGTTATAATTGTAATTATGTATCTATGAGACACAATCTATTTAATATTAAATTTAAGATGGTAGCACAAAAATTGTACTGCTTGTTTGTGTTCCCTTCTGAACTTTCTTCAGCTTTCCTCTGTGCATTTTAAGTGTTTAATACATGCTTCAGAATCACTTTCACTTTCTACCATTTCCCCCAAAACCTCCCACTCCAAAATAAAATTCACCTTTATAACAAATAGATATAGTCAAGCAAAGCAAATTTGTGTTGTGTTGGTTAAAACACACGTCTCATGCTTCAACATCAGTGGTCAGTAGTATGACTGTTGTTCAGTCATTTCAGTCATATCCAACTCTTCTTGATCCCATTTTTAATTTTCTTGGCAAAGATTCTGGAGGGGTTTGCCATTTCCTTCTCCAACTCAATTTACAGATGAGGAAATGGAGGCAATCAGGGTTAAGTGATTTGCCCAAGATCACACAGCTAGTAAGTGTCTGAGGTTGGATTTGAACTCAGGAAGAGGAGTCTTCCTGACTCAAGGCCCAGCTCTCTATCCACTGTCCTGAATTATGATTAGTTATTACATTAATTCAAGTTTTTAAGGCTTTAAAAGGTATTTTCCTTTAAATTGGCACTGTCATTGTATAAATAATTTCTTGGTTCTTCTCATTTCACTTTTTATCAGTTCATGCAAGTCTTCTCAGGTTTCTCTTAATCTATTCCTTTTGCCATTTCTTAAGACACAATAATATTCTGTCAAATTCTACACCATAATTGGTTCAGCCATTCTTTAAATGATGGGTACCCACTTTGTTTCTGCTGGTGTTTTCTGTAAGACAAAATCCTACTACAAATAATTTTAAACATATGGGAATTTTCCCTCTGCCTTTGCACTTTTTGGGGTATATCAACAGCAGTGTTATCATTGGGTCAAGAGGTTTGTTCAGTTTAGAGACTATGGGAGTATAATGAGTCAGTCAGCAAGCATTTATTAAGTGTTTACTTTATACTAGGTACTGTGCCAAGCACTGGGGATACAAAGAAAGGCAAAAAAATAATCTCTGTCCTTAATGAGTATACATTTTAATGGAGGGAAGCAACATGTAATAACTATAACTAATAACTATAACTATAGCCATAACTATAACTACATGTATGTATGTATATATATACAATCACGTATGTATATATATATATATATATATACACACACATATATTTGGAGAGAGAGAGAGAGAGAATGTGAAAGTACTCTTAAAGGGATAGGTACTAATAGCTGGAAGAACTGGGAAAGACCTCTTGCAGAAGGTAGCTTTGAGTGGAGTCTTGAAGAAAACCAAGAAAACTAAGAGGCTAAAGTGAGGAAGAAGAACATTTCAGGCATGGAGGGCAGCCAGTGTAATGTATGGAGATGGGAGATGGTGTTTGAAGAACTGTAAATATGCCAGTGTAGCTTGATCATGTAGTATATGTAGGACAGTAAAGTATAAAAAGGCTGGAAAAGTAAAAAAAGTGGGGAGCAGGCTGTGAAGAGCTTTAGATGTCAAACAGAACAGTTTATATTTGATCCTGGAGGTAAAAGTTCCACTTACTCTCATTGAGTCAGACCTATACTTTAAGAAAAATCACCTTGGCAGCTGAGTGGAATATAGATTAGAGTTGGGAGAGATATGAGGCAGAGAGGCTAATTAGAAGACTTGTGGTAGTTCAGGTAAGAGGTGATAAAGGCCTGAACTAGAACTGTGGCCATATGAGTAGAGAAGAGGGAAAGTATAAGATAATGTGAAGATAGAAATGACAAGACTTAGTTATGGATTTGACATATGAGGGGAGAGTATCAAAGATAATACCAAGGTTGTGAGCCTGAGTAAGCTGAGAGGATGGTGGCAACTTCAAAAGTAATAGGGAAGTTTGGAAGAGGGGAAGAGTTTGAAGGGAAAAATAAGATGTTTTGGAAATGTTGAGTTTGGAAAGCCTACAGTACCTCCAATAAAGTTCAAGATATTAAGAAGATGATGATATATAACTAATTCAGGAGAGAAACTAGGGCTGGATATGTAAATCTGGGAATCATCTGCATATAGATTATAACTGACCCCAGGGAAGCTGATAAGATCACCAAGTAAGGTAATAAAGAAAAGTGAAGGCAGGCCCTTGAAGGATACATGCAGTTAGTGGACATCCTTAGATGAAGACTTAGCAAAAAAGAATGAGAAAGAGTGGTTATATTGATAGTAGGAGAATCAGAAGAGAATAGTGTCATGAAAACCTAGAGAGGAACGAGAATTCAGAAGATGCTGATTGACAGGTTCAAAGTTCAAGAAGGATGAGAAGGGAAGATTAGGCACTGAAGACATCACTGGAAACTTTGGAGAGGCCAGTTTCAGTTGAAGCCAAGTTCCAGAGGGTTTAGAAAAGAGTTGGAGGAAAATAATTAAGGATATCAATTGCAAATGCCTTTGTCAAGGAGCTCAGCCATGAATAAGAGGAGAGTACAAGATGATAATTGGTGGGGTTAGATGGATCAAGTGAGGTTTTGTTACTGTTGCTTTTGTGCTGGGTGGTTTTTTTTGTTGTTGTTGTTGTTTGTTTTCTTATTGAGATGAGGGAGACGTGGGAATATTTGTAGGCATCAGGAAGGGCACAAGTATATAAGGAAATACTGATGATAAGAGACTGAGAATGATAGGGCAATTTGCTACATAAATTAAGAGGGTACAGGATTAAGGGTATATGGAGAGGGGCTTGCCTGGGGAAGGAGAAGGGCCATATTTTCATCTGAGCCTAGAGGGAAGGAGGAGATAGTGAAGGAAGATTTCTGAAAGAAAAGAGACGGTGGTGAGGAGAAGTAAATAGAGTAGCTTGATGAATAGTATCAGTTTTTCCAGTGAATTATGAGTTGAGGTCCTAAGCTAAGAGGGTATGGGAGAAGGCAGTATCTTGAGAAACTTAAAAAGAACCAAGATATGGAATAACCACTGTGGAAAGTAGAGTGGCAAATCAATTAGAGAGAAATTGAATGTTTGTCTTGCTTCACTGAAAGTCCAGTTGAGACTAAATACCATCAATTTGTCCATTCAGTATGGTTTTGTGATTTCCTCTAGCTCTGTTCAGCAGCACATGAAAAGGAAAGAGAAAGGTGGGTGGTGGGAGTAATATAGAGTGGGTGGTTGGCAAGACACGGATCAGTGATACCACAAAGGAGCAAGGAGTATAGCCAGAGAAGGAATGATGGCCCAGGAAAAAAATTGATCCATGGAGGCAATGAAGATCATATTGATGACAAAGAAGGTGAAGAATCATAAAGGCATATGGAAAGATGGATTGGCAAAAGGTAATTATCAGATAAAGGAGTTTCGGGGTTCATGAACATGGAAACAGAACAATCTTTTTATGTAATTGAAATGCAGTGGAGGAATTCTTCATGGGAATTTAGGGTATTTGAGGGAGTATTCATATATATGCTGAAATCCCCTAGTGTGAGGGTAGGAGTTGGGGAGATGAGAAGACTGAATCAGTCACTGAGCTCACTGAAGAAGGAATAGAATTCTTTGGGGATGGGGTTTTATAAATAATAGCCACTAGAGTCTGGATTGTATTAGATGATAAATGAATGTATTTTGAATCTTAAAAAAGGGTCAATTAGTGAATGTGGTCAAGAGAGGTTCTGAAAGTGGCAAGGGCAGCTAGGTGGGCAGTGGATAGAGCATAGGCCCTGAAGGCAGGAGGACCTGAGTTCAAATACGGCCTCAGACCAAATACTTAACACTTACTAGCTGTGTGACCCTGGGCAAGTCACTTAACTCCAATTGCCTAAAAACAAACAAACAAACAAACAAAAAGTATCTCCTTCTACATAATAGGATTCCAAAAATATGTATTGGGGCAGCTAGATGGCACAGGGGCAGCTAGATGGCTCAGTGGATAGAGAACTGGCCCTGGATTCAGAAGGACCTGAGTTCAAATCCGGCCTCACACACATAACACTTACTAGCTGTATGACCCTGGGCAAGTCACTTAACCCCATTGCCCAGCCAAAAAAAAAAAAAAAAGAAAGTGGCAAAGGAGAGCAAAGAATAGTTCAACTTCCCCTTCTCCTGACCAATGAATGTGTGTGTGTATGTAGTGGTTGGGGAGGGGGGAGATATCAGGAATATGAGAAAAAATGTATTTCTTCCTGGAGTAGTGATGAGCAAAGCAGTGTTATCAGGAGGGAGGCATATCTCAGTGAGAACCAGAAGGTAGAAGGATTGAGAAACAAAAAGGTTTAAGATGAAAGGAAGTTTTCTGATTCCCAGGCATTCCAGTGGGCATAGTGAGTGTAGCAGGCAGTTCTAGAGTAGGACATTGGGTAAAGAAAATGGGAAGTAGGGTTGAGATAGGTAGGTGTGTGGGAAAAGTCACTTGAGAATAAGGAACAGAGTTTGTACAATGGCAGCTGGCAGTTCAGAATCACTAGAATGGGAGGATAAAGGGATGCTGAACATTAAGCAGCAAGTCCAAGCAGAGTGTCAGGAATTAGAAAGAAGCTATTTAGGAAACATAAGAGATTAGATTGTTCATGGTTCTCCCTTCAGGTTGTTTCCTGGCCAATGGGAATATTCTATTATATGAGACCTAAGAAGGTCCACCTTCTTAGAAAAGAAGGACCTGGAATGAAGGAAATATAAAAGGCCTTGTCTACAGGACAGCCAAGTGCTGAAAATGTTCCTGGTGGGGGCTCCACTGGGGTGGGAGGCAAGCAGCAAACCTAATACCATCCCTTTCTTGGTGCCCCATATATATGTGACTCAAAAGGCCTGGGAAACAGGCAGGATACTAAGGATCTCCCCCACCCTCCCAACCTTGTATGGCCTGTTTTAGGAAGTAACCCTAGTGTAGAACCTTACAGGAAGAAGTCAACAAAGAGCACAGGAGGTTGTCTCCACCTCTTGCCTTCAACTCAGTACTGGAGGAGCTGTAGTTCAGGTTCCAAATTGCTTTCCAGAGTGAACTTTCCAGACCAACTCACAGTTAGATCAGTTGTGAATTAGTGTGCTTACCTTCCCACAGCCTCTCTAACAACTGTTATCTTCCTTTTTTGTCACATTTGCCAATCTGATCAGTGAGGGGTAGGAGAGAATGGTAGAATGATACTTTTTCATTCGATTATTGATAGCCTGCCTTTCTTCTTTTGAGAACTGCCTATTTATATCCTTTGGTCATTTGCCAGGGATTGCTCTTGTTCTTATACAGTTGTATCAACTCTATATATATCTGGTATATCAGACAGACCTCTGCAGGAAAAAAAGATGCAAAGATTCCCTCTTAATTCCATTTGTGCAAAAACTTCTATTTTATATAATCACAATTATCTGTTTTACCTCCTGTGATCATTTCTATCCCTTGATTGATCAAGCACTCTTCCCCTATCCATAGTTGTGAAAAGTATCTCCTTCCATTCTCTTTTAATTTATTTATGATATGACCTTTTATATCTAGGCCGTGTATCAATTTAGAGTTTATTGTGGTAGATGGTGTGAGATGTTGATCTAAGCCTAATTTCTCCCAGGCTACTTTCCAGTTTTCTCAGCAGCTTTTGCCAAATAGTAAGTCCTCAACCTCAGTACTTGGTGTCCTTGGGTTTACTGAACACCATGTGACTGTGTTCAATTACTTTTGGACATTGTGTACCTATTCTGTTCCTTGGCCAGCTTTTTTCTTTTCTTTTCCTTTCTCTTCTCTCTCTGTCAGTTTGAGATCTACAACTAGATGCATTTCCTTCCCACTTTCTTTCATTATTTCCTTGAAATTCTTGTTCCTCCAGATGAATTTTGGTATTATTTTGTCTAATTCTATAAGGCAATTCTTTGGTACTTTGATTGGTATAGCACTATTATCATCTTATTACATTAGTTTGGCCAAACCATGAACAATTAATTCCTCTCTAATTATTTGTCTTTCTTTATTTATGTGAAGACTGTTTTATAGTGATAGTCATATAATTCCTCCGCATGTCTTGCTAAGTAGGCTCCCAGATATTTCATACATTCTGTGGTAATTTTGAATAGAATTTTTTTTCTTACTGCTTCTCTTTCTTCTGTGTTTTACTAGCAGTACACATAAAGGTTTACTATATTTGTGGGTTTATTTTCTATCCTGCTACTTTAATGACATAGACTGTTTCTTTTCATTTTGAGTTGAACTTCCAGGGTTCTATAAGCAAATATTATCTGCAAAAAGTGAGAATTTTATTTTTTCTTTGCCTATGCTTATTTCCTCAATTTCTTCCTCATTTTATTGCTATAGTTGGTATTTCTAGAATTTGTTTTATTGTTATGGCTGGTATTTCTAGAATAAATAACAGTGATGACAATGGACACCCTTGTCTGGCATAGTAACCAGCCAAACGTGATTAGCTGAGAACAGTGTATGTGTGTGTATGTGTGTGTGTCTGTGTCTGTGTCTGGGTATGGGTGTCACTTTAGGTTTACCCAGGTTCAGCTGATAGATTCTGACCCCTCAAAAAGCTTCCCACTTTCAGTTATTGGTTCAGGCCCAGACCCTGCTCACTCCTGGGGCAATTCTATTGTTGGCTCAAGTTTAAATCAGCTAGAGTGGAAAAGTGTTAAAAGTGCCTTGGGTATATAAATTAATCAGAGAACACATAATGATTAGAACAGAATCCAGGTACTTATCTACTACTACCATCTACTCCACTACTAGCATATGACTAAAGCTGAGAGAGTAACATTTAAACTTCATTGAAACATTTGCAAGAGGTTTCTTTTTGAGGGTCAATGGCCATTTTGTATTTTTCACATCTGTTCAGGTGCCTGGGAAGGATCTCACAAGGTCCTGTACCAAAGGAAGAAGACACAAATGAAAGGTGGCCCCAACCCAGGTACAGAATTGCCTAGGAGGTTGTGAGCTCATGGCTTGCAGATAGGTAAGGGGAGTTTTTCTACCCTGACCAAGCCCTTGCATAGCTTGGCACTTCAAATACTGCAGAAAAAGGAGGCCTCAGTGGTAGGGTTCACCCTTTTAGTTATCCGGAATTCTGGCTCAGTAGTGAATTAAAAGACTTTTTGTAAGCAACCCTAAATCATTAATTGACATGAATCAGCCAGTGAAATCTCATCCTTGGAAGCTCATGTAGGGTAAGGGTTAGGGATAGAGTTTGGAGGCTGGGTTGGTTTCTATAACATATACCTTGAAACAGGGCTACCCTTATCTTCTATGTGATTGCTTGGAATCCAAGTTTAGCATGCCCTAAGGAAAAATCTTGGGGATAGCTGCACTCATTTTACCACTTATTGGATAGGTAGGATTGTGGTGGGGTTTTTTTTTTTAAATAATTATTGTAAATGATACTAGTTCTTGGTTAAGTTTCCTTTAAAATAGAACTTTCAATGTTTAGAAATCTCAGTATTTTCAAAATATATGCATTGGATTGGGGTAACATAAAAAGGTTGTTAGGAGTAGGGCTAATTTCTGATTCTGTTAGTTTAGGTTAGATGTTGATACAAACTGCAAAATGAGGCACTCAGGAGTTCACAATAGGAGATTTACTTAGCCTAAACAATAATAAGAATACATTTAGCTTCTATAGACTGGGTCCCCGTGGTTCATATAATACTGAAATTCATCAGGTCACTAGGGCAAGGTTTGGTCCTGGGGCTGAGAAACGAGTGGGACCTTTTAATGCCCTTAGGTGACCAGGAAAGCAGCAATCCCTGAGGGTAAGGGCCCATCAAGTACCAAAGACAACTTTGACAACCAGTGACAAACCTATGCCTTGAGGATGTGGGGGTTACCCTTGGTAATTAGTCCTTTCACAGGGATGTTTGGAGCTTCAAATAAATTGGAAAACAACATAAAATCACAGAGGTTTACAGTATTTTCAAAAAGTAAGGTGAGTGATATTATAAAGAAAAAAATAATTTCTTCATAACAATCAATAAAATAAGTCAACATTGATATGAAAGTCAAGCACTTGTGAAACTCTTTTTCATGAAAAAATTCAAAATTAACTTGAAAAGCTAGTGTTATTTTATGTTTTATAATTTAAATATCCTGGAAGTAGAAGAGAAAAAAGAGAAAAGAGATCTTTTTTCCCTAAGAAAATAATTAATATTTCATTTTGAATTGCCTGTTATTTTCTGGGTATGGGAGCACACCCAGAATAAAACTCACTCAAAAGAAGGAGTGGGAATGCTAACATAAGGTCTTTGCTAGAGTATAATGAGGCTAAATAAAATTTAAATGTGATTATTTAACACATTTATTTGAGTATGAATAAGCTAGCATCTGAGACCCACTGACCAACATTTATAGAACTGGAAAAAAATTCTGCTTCTTTGTATGCATTGTGTGAGTGATGATGATGATGATGATGACGATGATGATGGCAAAAATTCAACAAAGCAGGGGAATGGTGAAGAACTGAACCTCCATTAGAAAGTATCTTCTCAGACCAGCTTTCTGGGATGGCTTTGAACTCTTGCATATCATTATTTTACGCACCTTCTTTTCTTTGTGTTGGTGGTGGGGAGAAGAAAAACATGGGAGACTAGCCTTTTGGATTTTTAATCAAAGCTACTGCTCTGCTGATTGCTGTAGTGGATTTTCAAAGGGTAAAGCAAGTGGGCAAATTAAAATCCCATGTTCCTGTGGGCTAGGAGCTGAGCTTTTCAAAAAGCTCTGCAGCAAGAGCATATTTTCAATTGTATCTTACTGTTACCCTATCCTTTCTGAGATCTACATCCTCAGAACTCTTCTCTTTCCAGTTGATTAGCACAGAAAGAGAAGAGAGACAGAGAAAGGCAGACAGACAAAGACAGAAAGACAAAGAGAAGGGGAAAGAGATGGACAGAGAAAACAGAGACACAGAGACACAAAGACAGACAGACCAAGAGAGACAAAGAGAGATAGACTGAGACTGAGACAGACTGAGACAGAGACAGAGGGATGTAGAGACATAGAGAGACAGAAAGAAGGGTAGGGGTGAGGCAAGAGAGGAGAGACAGAAAGACAGAGACAGAGAATATAGAGAGGTGGAGACTGAAAGGCATACATAGACAGAAAAAGACAGAGATAGGCAGAGACCGAGAAAGTGACAGTCACAGAAAGGAAACATAAGGAAAGCATTTTACAAGCCTTAAAGCACCATATAAATGAGTAATGATTATTATTTTAAGAAAGAGAGAGGAGAAAAAGTGGTCCTATAGTAAAGGGATAAAAGCAAGAGCCCAAATAAACTGGAGTCTAAAGTAATGAACTCAATGGGCTAATAGTGACAACTGGCTGTATAATATAAATAGATTAGATAGATCAAGTTCTTCACTTGAATTTTTGCCCTACAAATCTCAACATTGGCAGTATAACACAGTGAAGAAAGAAACTGCAATCTTTGTCTTTATGTGGACAACACCTCCCACTCCCCTCTGCGTCCCAAACATTGTCACTTTAATGGAAAGTTCCTTTTTCTGAGAATTCTGTTTGTTTGGTTTTTCTTTTTTCAAATTACAATTTCTCACTCTTAGTTAAACTTGCAGCCTACTGTTCCCTTTCCCGTGGTCCCTTAAACAGGAGAAAAAGAAGCCCAGTTGACTGTTTAGTAGTCTCGCGATTAATTCCCATAGACTGGGATTCCTAACCTTTGAACTATGATCTGTGAATAGATTTTAAGGTACACATGGACTTGGATGAAGAAGAATTATATTTGTAATCCAATGTATTTCTTTTTATGCATTTACAAACATTATTCTGAGAAGTTCATAGGTTTGTCCATATAGCCAAAGGGTCCATGATACAAAAAAAAAAAAGAAAGTTGAGCAAATCCCATCTCGTTTTCAATCTAAAATGTAAAGCGTTAAATCGGTGTGTGTGTGTGTTTGTGTATCATCGAATGTTGAGACTGGAAGGGATCTTACAAATGAACTTCATTCAGCCTCTTCATTTCACAGACAAGTAATTCATGGACACACAACAACCTTCCACACTTCAAAATTTATAAACAATGAAATGATGGAAAGTGTTAAACGTCTGTCAAGTGGCTAAGTTAAGGAAACAAATACAGAATGTGACTCCTAGGTAGGAAACAACTGGAAGGAAAATGCCGGAGGGCTAGCCTGGACCAGGCCATTGTGATCTCTAAGGCTTCTGGACACGCCAAGAAGTGGGGCGGAGCGTTTGTTGACTGTTTAAATACTTTAATGCTGTAGCACGCGTTGGTCACTGCTCGGTCCAGGCAAAGGCTGAAACAGCATTATGTTGTGAACAAGTGCTGCGGGTGGGAAAAGGCTAGGCGGCAGACTGGGAGGCACTGAATGTTAGGGCGGTGAAAGACACCCTTTGTGCAAGCATTCTGGAAAAGGAGGAAGGGAGTTGGGCAGAGAAAAGGAGAGGTGGAACTGAAAGGCCAGGGTTGCCATGCTCAGCTGATTCCGCCAGATGTGCAGGTACATTCCAGCGGTTACAGTAGCTGCTGAAAGCTCCTGTAGGGGGCCTTGTGGATTTCAGAGATGCGACAGAAGACGAATCAGCGCACTCCTTCAACCCTTCTTTGGTAGGGGGAGGGGAGGGGAACGAAGAAGGGGGATAGTTTCTGAGAACGGAGAAGGGAATTAAAGAATTCCCTCCTCTCCTTTACATAGGTGGAGGAGAGATCACACTGGCATTAAAAACACATCACCTCCCTTGGCTGCTGTGCCAGCCATCGGGAGACCGGCGAGCCGACACTGAGAAGGGCAAGCCCCGCCTGGGTGGAGGTGTTACAGACCTTCTTACCATACCTGGGGGAAAGGGGCGCCCGGACCGCGCTCCGTTCCTCCTGCACCAAGGCTGCATGGCTTGTGGCTTATTTTCCCAGCTGGCAAACGTCACCATGAAGACAAGGGAATGCCTGTGGTGAGTTGTTTATTTTGCTAAGAGTTTGCGGTGGGGTTGGGGTGGGGGTAGAGACAGAGAATGAAGGGGTGTGGAGGAGAGGTAGGGGGAAGAGGGAGTTGGGAACTGAACTGCATTGCTTGGGTCTCCATCCACCGAAGTAGTATAAATCTCTCAGCCCTCAAGGAAGCCGCTAAGAGAAAGGACTGTGCTAAAAACTGCTCCCCATCTACAAAAATTGTCCCTTTACGCCCTTTGCATAGTTGAGCCAATTTGATGCATAACAGTGGGCGGCTGATACATATACAGCAGATACACAACCCTTCACAAAACACACTAGTTGTAAAACAGGATGTTCAGGCAGTAGGTTTCCAGTGTTCAGCTAGCAACAGCAGTTTTTCCCGGGTCACAAAATTGGCCTCTGCCTTTTCCGTTATTTCCAGAAAAAGGGTTCCTGTAAGATTAGTAGATGTGTGTGGCATATAGGTGGAGTTGATGGAAAACTTGTCCTGTGGGAATCCCAGAAAAATAGATGAAGTTAGTGCATGCTTTCTTTGTATGCGAGTGACTTTCCTTATAATTCTTACAAAGAGTTATACTGACTTAGCAGTATTTATCATTCTCGAGGATAAACCGGTTTTGTGCCTAACAGACCCCCAGAAGAATCCCACAGAAAGTATTTGTTACCCTCATCTTTGCGGCAGGTGGTTTCAGAGTCTGATGAAATGTAAGCGGGTCCTGGGCTCAGTATCACAAAGTGTAACTGATGGTAATAATTGCCTGGAAGAAAATCCTAAATACATTAGTGAGATGGTAAAGCTTTTAAGGCTTTCTTGGGAGTGAGTGCCTGGCTAATGAGAGGTTAATTTTGTTTCCGAGGGAAGACTGTGCTGGTTTCCTGAGATAAATGGCCAGGAAGCACATTACCTCCCTGGCTCTGGCAATCGGCTCCCAAATGCTTTTTGCACCTGCTACTTTCAAGCTCAGTGAGTGGTTGTAAAGATGTGAGGATCCTGTCAACCAATTTTTGTAGGTACAATTAATGAATCTTCACCCTTACAATTCTGGACAGGGTACTAACTGTTGTATCTATTATCTAATACATAGGTTCAAAAAGTAAGTGCCAGGGTCCAAGCTTTTCAAGGACTTTCGATGCCCGTTTGGCCCTCCAGTCACCATACAGGACCATAAGGGTTAAAGATGATGTAAGTACAAACAGTTGGAGAGCTTGTATTCTTTTAGAACTTATTTTATTTTAGTTCCTTGACCTCCTGGCCTCAAAATGGTAGATAACAAGGTGGGGGGGGGCAGAGGGGAGTGGGAAACATATCACATATACTGTGTTTTAAAAATTGAAACCTCAGATCTGATACCCAGTTGCTCTTCCTTAATGCATTGTATTAAGCAGACAGACCTTGAGACCTGTGTTGGATTTCTGAAAATGGATATTATATTAACAGGGGAACAGTTAAGCCATCATGAATGCCTTCAGGAAAAGCAAACCACATTTTGTTTAAAATCCATTAATGCTTCTTGCATGTGTTTGAATTCTACCCAGTTACACATTAAATTTATGTTTTGCTGGGTCCCTGAATAGCCTGCTACCTTGTTTCCTCTTTACTGGACTAAAAGAGAAATGGGAATGAGGGAAGGAGAAGGAAGGAGGGGAGGAGGAACTAAATAGTTGGATGGATTCCTGACTTGTAAAAATCATTGATTTCAGCATATTGTTAGTTTGAAATGTAAAGTCATTATCTATCAGTGATGGAATAGCCATTCGATTCTGTTTTTCCCAAAGTTAATGCTGGGGACCTCATCTCATTTTTTTAAGTAAAAACACTGTGTGCCCTTTGAAGTCCATCTACAATGCTCTTGGGTTTAAAACCTGATACAAATTATTGATATCAATTCTAATTTACTATTCCAGTCCCTCACCTCACCTAATGCCTTGACACTTGAAAATGGGAACCTCCTTAATTGTAAAAATTAGCATTTCCCTCTAGCCAACTATACACTTATACAGCAATAAAAAGTGAATTGTTACACACATAAATCTTGAGCTTGTCAAATTTTACAACAGAGGAACAATAAAGCACCTTAGAGAGATGAAATTTTTCCTGTTAAGTGTCATTTAGTGACCCTAGAGTTTGCAAAGAGCGCCCTCTATTGTTGGCAAACTCCAGAGTACCTGTCATCATAGTAATGAAGCTATGAAAACCTCAGAGAGTCAGGAAAAAAACAAACAGACCTAAATTATTTTTTTAAATTTTGAATATTTGTTATATGCTGAGTTACAAAGAATTTATGATGCTTCTTTCAATTGGTTCCTAAAACACAAGTTTCTGGATTAAAGGAGGACCAGAAAAGCAAATTTTATAAATTGTGTCAGTTTTATTACACTATTTTGGAATATTTAATTGCACCTGTTTATTTTTTTAAGGAAAAAAAAACTTCCATTGCTACAATTTTGATTTACATAATCTATATTATAATTACTTATATCCTACAAAATAGTTGTGCCAACACAATAAAACTTTGGTATGTAGCAAAATCTTGAAGTATGCTAATTTCACATCTGATTCCCTACGAAAAATCATTTCTCCAGGTCGTAGTAAAGCTATTATTATGTTATAACATAGTCAAAGCTTGAATTATATCTTAGGCAGTGAAAGTTATGTTTACTACTTGAGTCACCCCATCACGTGTAGTAATTATGCAATTAAAACGTATGGCTGAATAGCGGAGGCAATCCTGCATAAAGGCCCCAGTCTTGGCTACAGCAGAGTCTGTAAGAAGTAAATTGTCAAATTGAGGGAGGATGCTGCAAGTCCCCACTATCCAAACTTATTTGAATAGCACACTGTTTAAAAAGGGGGGAGAGGGGGAAGGGTTAATGTGTCCATGCCTGATTGTTTCCAAATAGTGTCAAAGTTGTGATATGGGACCTATGGACAAAAAAAAACATCAGTCATGACTTGATTAGGTTAAGGACGATAATATGTTTTCTAGGAGAGATAGGCAAAGTGGTTTCAAGTAGGTTAGGTGGCAGTCCACAGCTACTGATAATCATAATGATTCTATCTGACTACAGGATTCTGGCTTTCACCCTTTTCCGTCTCAGTCTCCTTACAGACAAATTGGCCTTTTCCTTGTTTCCAATTCTGGAAAAAATAAGAGATTTAGTTCATGAGTTGGTTGCTAGGGCCTGGGATACCTTACCTAGGCTCAGGCATACAACAACATTAACACATTTATATAGCATTTTAAGCGAAGTGCTTTCCTAAGCCTAAACCTGTGAGGCAGGTAGGGCAAGTAGTTACCTTTTTTCAGATGAAGAAACTGAGGCTATGAGAAGTTGTGACTTGCCCTATCCACGATTTCACAATTAGTTAAGCATCTGAGGCTGAGCATTAACTTCTCATTAATCTAAATTATCCTCTAATCGGGCATGTTAAAGTTTGCCCGCTGTGGGTGAACTAAGTAGACACTAACCCACGGGCCCAAACTAACCAGCTCTTAGCTGACAGTCACTAACTGGCCACTAAGCCCTGACTTTGATGGTGAAGTCGAAGGAAAGAAAGCTTTCTCCAGCGCTGCAGGAGCGCCACTGGGCGATCCCGGCCCCGCGAAAGCGGCCAGTGAATTCCAAGGCGAGCCCACGGAGGCCTCTGCCAGCCAATCAGCGGCCCCGACCCGCCAGCCACATTCCGACTCCGAAAAGCCCGATTTCTTCCCTGCGATGTTGCACTCTCGAGATCTGAGTCGGAATGCGGTGTCCGGGGAGGTGATTGGCTGCGAAGGTGAAGCCCCGCACACGTGATCCGAAAACGCCGCTCCGTAGGAGCAAGGAGGGAGGTAGGGCGTGGCCGGCGGGGGCGGGGAGCACGCGATAGAAAACAAGCGAGCCAAACTTGGGAGGCCGAGTGGGGCCCTCTTAAAGTAACCCAAAAGGAGGGACCCCCCCCCCGCCCGTCTGTTTATATTAGGCTACATTAAAAGAGCAAACACCAAAACTGTAAAGAGAGGAGGCGGGCTGGGCAAGGGTGATGGCCAGTCGCCTCGTCTCCGACACCCCGGGGCAGCCGAGCTCCCACCGCCCTGGGCGGGGAAGGCGGGCCCCGGAGGCCCTGAGAAGTGTCGGCTCTGTCTGGGTCTGCTGGCGCTCGCGGCCCCTGGGACGCCGCTGAGGTAGGAGGAGGGCGCGGATTGGCTGCGGGCGCGCCCGACGTGGGAGGGGAGTGCGGCGCTGAGATTGATTGATGGGGCGGGGGAGGGGCGTGCGGAGACACCCGAGCGAGGCCGGGCCCCGCGCGCACACTCGCCCCCCGGACCCGCGCGGCGCACGCAGCCCCTATCCCGGCCTCGCCGGAGCCCGCGCGCTAGCGGCTTTAGGAAGTGGGGAGGCAGGCGGCGAGACTCACTGACCTTCTTTGTGTTCTTTTCTCCTCCTTTTGCGATGCTGCCGGGGGCCGTTCTCCTCCTCCTCCTCCTCCTCCGGCGCGGTGTTCCCTGCTGCTGCTGCTGCGGGGGCGGCGGCCGCCTCTCGCCGTCGCGGGACTGAAGGAGGAAGAAAAGGAAGCGAGGCCCGATCGCGTGTCCATGCAGCAGCCCCGGCTCCCGGGCCCCCACGCCGCCGCCAGAGCCCCGGAGGAGACCTGCATGGACGGGCATGGGGAGAGCTGCCCCTTCCTGCGCCGCCGCCGGGGCTGAGCCGCGCCGGCGCCGCCTCCGTCGCCGCTGGCGCTCGCCTCCTCTGGCCGCCCTGCTGCTCCTGCTCGGCCTCGGGGGGCTGCCCGCAGGTACCGACCGGCCCCTGCCCCGGGGGGGTGTGGGGGGGCGCGTCCACACATGCCCCAGCGCCCACGCACGCGCACCCACACCCCACACCGGGCTCCAGTGACGGGCGCGGGGATGGGTGGAGGGGGAAGGTTGGAGAGGCGCACTCACTTTTACTGTACTTGGAGATGCTCCCCCGAGAGAAGTTGGCCACGGCGTGGTGGTGGTGGTGGGGAGCCCACGGAAAAGATTCGATTTCTTTGTTTCTGGCTGAAACCCCTAGAGATTGCAGAGCAAACGCGCGCGCGCGAGTGTGTGTATGTGTTGTGTGTGTGTGTGTGTGTGTGTGTGGCTTCAGGACACCTGGCTGGCTTAGCAAAACCTTGTAGTTGGAGCAACTGAGACAACTTAAAAACATTTGGCAAGCCTGAGAGATGCGTGTAAGATGGCCCCTTCTCACGAGCCTTCCCTTCCACTTTGCTCAGACTTCTGAGAGGTCCCCCCTGGGTGAGAGCCTGAGGGAGCTGCAGGGAAGTGGAAGAGGAGTGTTGGTTTTGAGCTTTATGCAAATGCTCCGGATGCATTATTACTCTGCGATCGTATTTACTAAAAGTCCGGGATCAGATCGAGTTTCCGCTGCTGCCTCCTCCATGCTGGAGAGAAGGAGCCTTGGGCTGTTTCTCTGGAGTTGGGGGGTTGCGTGCATTTTAACTGGAATGTGGAAACCAGTATGTAGCTTAATCGCACCGTAACTAAAATACTTTTAACCGACTCCGTATTTGAAAAACGTGGTTTAAAGCATTTTTCAATTCTCTCCCTAAAAACTTGTGGCCAGAAACATTTTCTGGCACTGTAGATAGGGTGTGAGAGAGGTTAATATTTGCCAACCGTTGTATAGTCCGTATTATTCTTCCCTAATGAAAACAGCACTGTAGGTACTTTGATTTGGGGCAGCACGAGAAGGAAATCAATCTTAGATTGGTTAGATTGGGGGTTGATGTGTTAAAAATCTATTGATTAATTCCCCTTAAAAAGAGTACCAGGTTTCTTTGTAAGGCATTGACTTAGGGGGAAAAATGTATTGAAAACTGAAAAGGGATTCTCTGAAACTGGAAGTTTTACCCTATTACTTCAGGATGAACACCTTTTACTTTTAGATGAACACCAATCACCAGTGCTTATATCAGCAAAGTATGTGAGTCCTGTGCTTTTCACGCGACTGAGATGTCTGTTGTAATTGTCATTTATTTACTAGGTTGCACCAGCCACTTTAAAATCTGGAATGTCTTTAAGTAGTGAGGGGAAAAAAAACCAGAAGAAAACACTTTGCTTCTTGGCGAAGCAGTACAACCAATTTTATCTTGTTTCCTATTGTAACTGTTGATATGAGGGGAAGATAGAGGGCAGACCTTAAGAAGTATGTGTCAGGTTTCAGAATTAAATTTTTAAATGAAATTTTATTTCCTTTGAAAAATAAATAGCTAATTGTATGCTATATATCCAGGAATATTCTTTGACAATATTTAAAAGGTACATTGTTTTAAAATGATTAGAGGATCTTTGAAAAGGTGAGAGGAGTCATCTCAGTGCTTGCATCACTTTCTACTTGGGCTCAAAGAAAATAAAATTGGACCAAATGAGTGTTTTAACAAAAAGGCAATTTTAATAATCAAATGTTTTGTATTGTGTGGATTGATGTGTAAAGTACTAGGTATCTGCAACTAGAAAATATAAAACACAGTGTCATGCTAATAATTGTAGTGATAACTAACATATATAACATTTTAAAGTTTGCCATATATCTTCTCATTTGAGCCTCACAATAACTGTGTGAGATAAACACTGTAGGTATTTTACCCTCTACCCTTCTTTCCCTCCATCATGAGTGAGGCTCAGAGGGATGAGGGAATTGAGGCTCAGAAATTAAGTAACTTGCCCATAGTTACATAGTGTCAGAGGTGGGATTTATGCTTAGTCTTCTGACTACAAGTCCAGCAAGCCCTCTGATATACCAAAACTTCCAGTGGTATTTAATGTTGTTTTTGTTGTAAATGTTAAGCTAGGCCTGTTTTAGCCTTGGCTACTCTGGTACTTCATGCCTTGATAATGATGGAAACCCTTTTGGAAGTATGGAATTTGGTCCTTGAAGTTATTAATCTCTTGGGTAGGCTGCAAAAAACAACAAAAACCTCTTCTTGGAAAATTAAGGCTTCTTTGTTTAAAAATTTGGAACTTGAAACTTAATGATTTTTTTAAAGCTTATTTTTTATACAGCCTCACTTTATTAAGGCAGTAGTTGAGAGATTTCTTTGAACATTTGTTTCCATCTGGCCCAAGCAATTTATGTTCTGGAAAAGGATTGTCTAGCCTTCTTTCTTTAGTGTGAGCCCTCTAATAAGAGCAATACTTTCTGAAAATGCAAAGAATGATTTTCATTTTGGGGATCCTAGTCAGGTGCTTTTTGCAGATGGGCGACCATATGTTTTATCACTGTAATCATGGGATTTGCCTCAGCACTCATGTGGCTTAAAGATTCATTCTTTTTAGTATAGCTTGCACATATCTCATATTGTCAAAAAATTCATCACATTTCAAAATTGTATGAGTAAATTTGGCTCATTTATTTGTGAGTTTTGTGTTGAAATCCCTGGCAATAGGATCTTTTGTAAACACACATCCATTAGCACATTCTTCTCCATTAACTGAAACAAAAATAGAGCAGCTAATCTTCCTTCACATGAATAACAAATAACTTGATGAGCAAAACAGTGAAACCTTTACCTGTAAATTTTTAATTTACTCCCTTGGGAAAGCGTAGAGTGCATTATTCACATATTTTTTAACCAAGCTCTGCATTTCCTGATTGTGGATCAAATATGGAGCAGCTTGCTTCCTCATGTACTTCTTGGCTTTCCTTTGCTAGATCTTTGAGACTGTTTCTATTTGGCCTTGTCTTGGCATTTTGACAGGAGGTTTACTTTACCACTTATAACAGGCAGAGTGTGCATTGCCATTATAAATTCATGAAGCCTAGATATTTCTGGGGGAATGCTGCAAATAAGTTATAATAAAGAAACTTGGGGTGAGGAGTTGAGATTGATGAACCTGGGCCTGTATTTCCCCCCTCCTTCCTCTACCATTCCATACTAAAAGACCAAACAGCAGTCCAACACTATTTAGTTCCTTATCCCTGGAATATGTGGTTTCTGTTTTATGTAAGATTTCATGAAGGGATCAACATCCACCTACCAGCTAAAGGAAGGGAGTGGGAGAAAAAGAGAAAGCAAAGGGGTTAGAAATTTAATTCTTCTCCCTTTTCTGTTTGGACAGTTAGTGCATTTGCATTTCCACACCACTACTTTTGATAGTTTATGACCATTTGAAATAATTACAAGTAGATGTATGCTTGGTTGAATTTTATAGACCATAAAAAGAACAAATAGGCACAGTAAGTTTAGCGGAAAGTTCTTGTGCTATCACACAAGTATAAAAGCTGGATGTTAACCAAGTTATCTTAAGACCATATTTTCATTTCTTTACTTCCTGCTATGCTATGAATCAGTTGCTTGAGTCTTTACTACCATGGCCACTGCTAATGCATAAATGATAATACCTAATAGAGAAAATGTAGCCTTCAATGGAAGGTAGAAGGCAGAAAGAGCACTCAATTTAATGTCAGAAGACTTGAGTTTGAATCTTGGCACTTACTTATTTTACCTGTTAACTTTGGTGGCACCATCTATAAAATTAGGGGCTTGGATTCTATGACCTGTAAGGACTTTTTCAGCTCTAAATCTATGATCCATGATCCAATGAGGACTGGGAATCAATAGTTAAGTGTTAGGAGTCAACCATTACTGTTTATGTTTAACAAAACTAAGCCTTCTGAACTTTATCTTTTTTTTTTCTTATCTGTAAAATAGCCTTAACTCATTTTTTTGTAGTATAATGCTTTGAGAATGATCAAGTTTCTTTTGAAGAGAATGGCTTAAAAAAGCACCTACTTTAACTACTCTAAAAAAAGTACCTACTTTAACTACTCTAAACTTTGAACTCTTAGAAAATAGGACCCAAAGCCATCAGCTGTTTTTGTGATGGATGCCTTAAAAGAAAATGCAAATTTAGGATTATAGTTATGGTTCAGTAATTGTTTTCATTTGTCCAATGTGCAATATTCACTCCTGTGGTTTTGAATCAGTTAAAATTAACATCAAAGCCTAGGATTTCTTGTTTCCTTTTTTTTTTTTTTTAATTTAAAAGGTAAATGGGGGAATATGATGTTTCTTTATATATTTTCTAAATTTCCTAACAAAAATGATATCACCAATGGTTTATTATGGACTTTAAAAAATTCCCACTAAAACATGATAAAGTTCTTTTGGGTTCAAATTTAGAGTCAATGTTCTAATGTAAGGTTGAATTGGGATTTATTTAAATAATTGTTTTATTTTTAATACCCAGAGGTACCCATGGCTTGATCTGTATTCTTGTAGGTCCACTTCTATATTCCAGTATTTATATTAGGATAAATACTGATTTTGTTCTCATTATGTGTGCTTTCATAATTCAGGGACAAACTATAAAGATGTTTTGGCAGTTATTATTTTGTGTTTTATGGCATATGTTATGCGTTATTTCTCCTTAAGAAAAAAGGCAGTAACTATAGTCACATGTAGAAATCAACATTTTACGTTCTTTTGTTCTTTTGGTTCAGAATTGTAAAAGCATAGTCAGTCATAGCCATCTGCCTCTGTTATACAGAATATCTCAATACCTGTCTTTTCCTTTGTCGTTGGCCATCCATGAAGTAATAAATCCTGTGCAAATGTTTGGTCCAGAGCATTTGATCTCATGGCCCTGAGAGAATAAGAGAAAATTTTAAAAATTAAAATTTTTGGCAATACACTTGTTTATAGGTAGTTAAACTTTCTAGAAGGCTGGTGATTATAAGTTGTGATTAAAGTGGAGTGTGTCTGAACGGTTGGCTGATAGAAAGTCTTTTTTTTTTTTTTTAAGACTCTTAGTACTTTCATTTTCTTGGTATAGAGGCCGTGTAGATGCATAGTATGAGTTCAAACCCATATTTTGAACTTTTAAATAGATATTCTGTAGTTTAGAAATATATATTTTTTCCTTTGGGTAATGATAGATGCTTCTATTTTTCACAGTATCCCTCAGGTAGTTTTGCTTTACTTTCTAAAGCTAATAATTTTTTTTTTAATAATGCGGTAGAATTCTAATAGAGAATAGACTTTAGAATAGAATTTACCGTTATAGTAACTGAGTATTTTAAGTGTACTTGAAAAAAATAACAATTTGAATAAATACCTTCATTTACCATTCTATCATAGCTTCTCTCTAAGGGTAATCTAAACATTATTATACATAATTGGTTCAAGTAAAAAGTTTGTCTGACAACTAGTGTTTTTCTCAGGGTAGTTCGGTTTAAGAGAGGCAAAGAACCATATTTGTATCTATTCTTTTAGGCTCTTTTAAATTATTGCTGAAGCCCCCTCCCTTCCTTTATTTTTTCTTCCTGATCAAGGAGGCATAACTAATAGTCCCTGAAGGAAAATCATAGTTTTCTTATATAGTTCATTCAGGAAGTAATATAACCTCTTAAAATGTCTCACCTTTTAAGCAGTTTGTTATCTTACTTCCTTTAGGTTATTGCCAACAGCCAACCCAGTGTCGAATCCAGAAATGTACCACAGACTTTGTGTCACTGACTTCTCACCTGAACTCTGCCATCGATGGCTTTGATTCAGAGTTCTGCAAGGCCCTACGTGCTTATGCTGGCTGTACCCAGCGTACTTCCAAAGCCTGTCGTGGAAACCTGGTCTACCATTCAGCTGTGCTGGGAATCAATGACCTCATGAGCCAGAGAAACTGTTCCAAGGATGGACCCACATCCTCTACCAACCCCGAAGTTACCCATGACCCTTGTAACTATCATAGCCATTCAGAAACTAGAGAACATCAGGGAGGGGACCAGAGTCCTCCCACTTATCTTTTTTGTGGCTTGTTTGGAGATCCTCACCTTAGAACTTTTAATGATCACTTTCAAACGTGCAAGGTGGAAGGTGCCTGGCCTCTTATAGATAATAATTATCTTTCTGTACAAGTGACAAATGTACCTGTAGTCCCTGGATCCAGTGCTACTGCTACAAATAAGGTAAGACTGACTTTTCTTTTCTAACTTTGAGTTTGTAATGAGCTGGATTTGGTATGAGAAGCAAAAGTTTCAATTAAAATGGAGCCTTTTTTTTTTTTAAGAGTTGAGAGGGTCAGTTTTAGGGATTGATGTTGGTTTGGTTTTTAAAGCTGTGAGTTGCCTAACTCAATACTAGGGTTCATTGTAAAATAAGCCAGATTAAAAAACAAAGATATGTGGGTTGAAAAAAATAACATCAAAATTTGAAGAACTGGGCAATAATAGTTTTTTAACCACAGCATGCCTGTTTCTATCAGTTATGTCTCTCTGTGAATATATTATTCTTGTCTCTTTAAGTGTTCAAATAACAAATCAACTGAAGTATGTGAGTTGGTAAGGGTATGTGTCTGAGGCCTGAGGAAATGGCCTATTTGGGAAACAGATTTCATTGGAAATTTAGAAAAGGTAATAAAATATAGTGGTTCCAAGCCAGCACTGATGCAACCTGTTGTCTAGAGTATCTTAGCTATTAACTTAGTGATGACCAAGAGTGTGTAGAGTGTCTATTGCAGTGCAGTGATGTATAATCTATAACCACAAGGTAATCTGTGGACTTCAGAATAGCAATTTAAGGCTAGAGGTGGGGGAAGAAACTAAAAAATTACATTCAGCTTACCCTGAGCAGCTGGCCCATGTTTTATATAACCACTAGATATGGGGTTCTTAACCTTATTTGTGTTTTGAACACCTTTGGCAGTCCAAAGCCCGTATACGCTCTTCTTAAAATATTTTTAAATGCATAAAATAAAATACATAGGATTACAAAGGAAACCAATTATATTGAAATCTTTCATTTAAAAAAAATAATCCAAGTTCTTGGATCTTGGTTAAGAACCTCAGCTTTTGTGTTGTCTCCGTGGAAGAGAACAATCTATGTGCTGACCTTAGATTCTTGTATCAATCTTATTCACTGTAAGTAAACAAAGGATTGGTAATACAGAATTTTTGCAAGAAATGGTATCTTCAATATTTCCATCATCATCTACTACCTCTGTGGAAGGTCTTAAATATAAAAATATCGTATTAGACAAAGATTTTTTGAACAAGTAATTTCCAAACTTTTGTGATTTTTTTTTCCTTTTTTACTTTCTAAGAAAGTGTCATGTTGCCTCATCCAAAACATTCTACATGGCATATGTACTTTAAAATTAATTTTTATAGGCATGTTGTAGAAACTGTTACAAAGCCTCTGGAGATAATTCGAGACACCTCTAAGGATGTCCGGTTTGGAATTAATTTCTCTGAACAAAGAAGAGCTTGGACGTGTATGATAAATACAGAAATGTTTGCAGTTATAGTCTCAGCCAAAACCTAAAACTTCCCTTTTGCTTTCTCAGTCTTGTAATAAATTCTACCAGTGATTTTTATGTAGAATTTTTTTTTGTCATGTACCTGTTAAGGAACATGTTAGTTATAATGTATATATAAGGTGTGACTATAAAAGAATCCATCTCATTACTTTTATGGTTTTAAAAAAATCATAACCATAACATTGTTTAAGGCCACTGAACATTGGAAACGCAAGGAGAAAATCTCTCCTGGGGTGTAAAAAGTGAATACTGGAAATTTTCTAAGTTACTGGAGACTGTGGAGATGGCATAGAAAGTAACATTATCTTGTGTGGAGGTCGGAGAGAAAGACATGACTAATTTTGCAGGAGGCTGCTGCACCTTACAAATTGTCACATCTTGTAATGTCTTCTGTCTTCTTTCAGCCTTTTAAAAATTTTATTGCTTTGGAATGACTATACTTAAAAATATTCCATAGGATCTGCTATTTTGTGGAGATTAATATTTATATATAGTAGAATGATCAAATAGCAAAGGAGTAATTGAGGTATTTTCATTTTTGTTGGTCTTTTGTTACACTGTTGAAAAATGGTTCTTCACATCTGGTAACCATGCTGTCCAGCAGCAAAATCCTCAGTGGCTCTACTACGGCCTGCAGTGTCTCTCTTCCTGAAGCACTCTATAAATTCTGTCTCAGGGTTTGTAGAGTGCATGTATATATCACGTACAGGCCAGTCTGAGGTAGAGAATACTAGAATAATATCTCAAGGATTTCCTTAACTTAATCTTCTTAATCTCTATACTACATCAAAACTTCCTTAATCTCAATACTGCAATATATCACAAGGATTTCTTTTAACTTCCCTTTTCAGGACTTACCTATAATCGATTAAGCTGTGGTCAGCTCCATTGAAGAGATTGCTATATTTAAACATGTTCTTATTTTGTTTCCATCCAAAATTGGACAGTCCATTGGACTTGGATACCCTTTGCCTAATCTCCTCACCCAAAAAAACATTCACCCTTCTTTAAAAAAAAAATACTGTATGGTGAAAAGGATTCCTGAATGAGATATTCCTCTCCTAGGTAGAGCCCTCTCCACTTGTTTTCTGGAGCAGGCTGATTTAGGATTATAGAATTGGAACTGGAAAGGATTTCATAAGCCCTCTAGTCCAGCCCTCTCACCTGAAAGATGAGAATTTGAAGGCCCAAAGACATTAAGTGATGTACTCTAGTCACATTTTAGAGTCTGAAGTGGGATTTGAACTCAGGGGCTTTCTCTACAGTCTGTAAGCACTCTTTCCACTCACTTTGTAATTCTTCTGCCCTCCCCCTTTGATACCTTTACAGTCTGTCTTTCTCCCCTTCCCCAGAAAACAACCAAAAAGAAACATCAGCAAGTTTTATCTTTTCTTTTTCTCTTGCTGTCAGAGACCTTTTCTAACTAACCAAAATAAGTAATAGGACCTGTTACTTTATGAAGTATACTATGAATACCTGAAGAGCAAATAGGTTTGTCCAGACAGAGTATCCAAAGAAATACCTAAAGGAGCTGAAAGGGATCTGGAAGGGGTCATCTAGTCCAGCCCCTTTATTTTACAGATGAGGGAATTGTGGACTCAAGAGTCTAAGTGTTTTGTTCTAGCCCACATAACTAGCCTGGGTTCTTCCCACCATACAGTGTTGTCACCACATGTATACATCTATGTCATTTGTCCACCTTTTCTTCCCCACTCCTAGAGTAGAGTGTAGCTTGTCTTGCTGTGTTCAGGTTTATTTTTTTTTAGGAGTTTTTTTTTGCATTCTCCTCCCCCCTCAGTTTAATAGTCCTCTTTTGGGGGGTTCTGTTGGATATATGTGTTGTATTTTCCATGCTATCAGGAAAGTGCTTTACCAACTGACTTGGTTCTCATTCTTCTCTAAACCCCCATACCCACCCAAGCAGGGGGCCAAAGGGGTTTCTGGCATGGCAGCACTCCTCTACAGATGCGTATCAGCTCTGGGCTTTCCTCCCTAACTGTGGCTGCTTAAGATGCATATAGGCACCCAAGCATGGAGGCAAGGCAAGGTGAGAGCCACAGAACTGGAACTTCAAGTAGTTTCTTGAAGGAGAAGCATTTCTCTCTAGGAGAGAGTCCAATTGCATTAGCTCCCAAAAGGCAAAGTATAAGGCTATCTTGGATGGGGCTATAGAACTTCTCTGGAGTCCTTAGTGCAATGTTTTCAAACTCATATAGAAACAGGCCACTAGTGTGTATGTAAGGGTCCCTGTAGGTTACAGATTGACTAAGAAAACTACATATTAGCATCTGTGTTCTATTGTATTTATTTTGTTAAATATTTCCCAATTACATTTTAGTCTGTTTGGGCTCCACTTCCTGCATTCAAAACAATTACTAGATATTTAAAATGTTAGAGCAGGAAAGGACCTTAAGAACCGTATAGTCCAAAAACCTTATTTTTATGCACTGATACCTAGAGACATGAGATTATTTGTCTAAGGGCATGTAGATCATTATGAATACAATTGGATCTAAAATCTTGGTTTCTTAACTCCAAGCCAGGGGCTGTTCCATGCAGCCTCTCAAGAGCAGGTTGAAATGTGACTCTATTTGTAGGAATTATATTTTTATACCATCATTCAGTCATATACCTACTTTTAAAAGTAAAACACATCTATAGTGCTAATTTTAAAAAATCAATTTTCTTATTCAAACCAACATCCTGGCCCCTTTGGTCCCTGCTTCTCACTCTAATTATGTATTTTTATGTTTGTGTTTTTTTCTGTCATGTCTCCCCTGCTTTCAATCATACTACTCCTATCTTGTCTCAGTAAGAAAGGAAAATGATGGGACCTTTCTGTTGCCTTTTCATTGTAAATTTTCCTGTGCACTGGATTGTTATAGAAGCTCATTTACTTGCAGGTTAGTTTATGTGTTCAGGAAGGAAGTTTGTTCTTTTGCACATGTTTGTACCAGATAGTGCTCATGAGGGGAGAGAGTGACATTGTTTCTGGTGAATGGGCTAACATCTGGACAAGCTGGGATTGCCCTGGTGTGTTTCCTATTGTCACCACTTTCCAAGCCGACATGTGTTACCAGTTCTCCAGATTCAGGTGGGCAGGATATATCTAGACAGACTTCCCAGAGCTATTGAGGAGAATACACAAATTGCTTTTCACACTTGGGAGAAGTTCTGTTCTCCAGCCCTGCTCAGTGAAAGCTCTCAAATTCTTCCAGCCTAGCCTTTGACCCCCTTCATTCTTCTGGCCCCTCAGGTGGGGTCAGCAAGTTCTCATGTTAGGCTTCTAGACCCCATCTCTCTAAACTACATAGTAACTTTCATTGAGTTCTCCTAAAATTCATAATGGTGGTGAGAGGAGCAAAGCAATTTAATCTGAAATAATTCTTCATGTCTTCCATCTTCCTCAGTTATATTTCATCTAGAGTCTGTGGTATAGTAGAAGGTATACTAGATTTGGAAACAGGAGACCTGTGTTCAGATTCTGAGTCGTACTTGTTCTCTGAATGACCATGGTCAACTTGCTTTACTTCTCTGACCCTCAGTTTACTTTTCTTTGAAGTGGGACTACTAATGTTGTATACATTTCAAGGAATTGTTTATAAAACCACACATTTCAGAGTTTGAAGAGACCTCAGTGACAACCTAGCTCAACCTATATCTGAAAAAGAATCCCATATCCCCAGCCAAGCGGTCATCAAGCCTTTACATAAACTCTCCAGTGAAGGGGAACCCATTGTTTTCTGACAGCAGTGTTCACTGCTGCTGTTAAAACACCATTGATCACCCTGAAAGTTTCTTAGTGGCTGCCTTGGTGTCTGGCAGTTCACTCGTGACTCTCCCCAGCATAGAGTCTTCTGCTGTGTACATCATGCTTTCAGTCAGCTCTCGTACCCTCCCTGAACTGCAAGATCAGGGCCAGGACATAGTTACGTTTCCAATAATTGAGAGGCATAGGTCTAAATTGATCTTAACTTTGGCAGCTTTTGGCTGTTTGTCCTCCTTGTTCTCAAGAGTGGTATAGTCCTTGGAGCAAGGTTTTAGTAACCTTGTCAGCTGTAACTGAGACTGCCAAGATGGGTGCCAACTATGGTGATATTCCTTTGTGTTACAGGCAGGTGATCTTGATAATTTGTACACAATGGCCACTTATACAAAAAGAGCCAGAGTAAGTTGGGGTTTTTTTTTTATGTGAACACATTGTATGACAAACTGCTTGCTTTTTCCAAAGAGCACTTTGTTGTGTTACAGATTCTGTATATCCTGTGAGAGTAAATAAGTATTATGTCATAATGTTCATGGTATTATATAGATAAGATATTTGTCATCATTTTTATTCCCACTTTTACTGAGCTAGAACGTGGTTGTATGGTTGTCCCTAGGGAAAAAATGCAAAGGAATACATAAATGTAAACTTCTATTTTTATTCCCTCCCTAATTTATCTAGATTTTTATATATTTGTTTTACATAAAGTAAAACATCCCTTTATTTCTCCTTCATCTTTATTAAAACTTGCTGGAAATTACATAAATATATATATATACACATTTTGTAAAAACATTGCCATATTTAGACTTCCCCATTCCTGCAACTTCCTCCATCATTCCCTCTCAGATATGCCTTGGAAGAAGGAGTTGGAGCAATGGAGACCTGATTATCCATTCCTTAAATAAAATTAACTCAGAAGCTGCCTGTCATAAGTAGTGTCCTCATTAAGGAACAGTATACCTCAGATGCTTTAAAACCAATACACTGCTTGCACCATCTGTTAGTCTGCAGGCCAGAAGCCAGAGCCTGGTCTGTATGCTACTGAAAGTTAGAACTTGCTTCTCTGTCACATTTCTAAGGCTGCAACTCTCTTACATAAGAGGAAGGGGCAAGAAGAAGCATTAGATGGGTTATGTATTTTTATTTGGCATCAAGCCATATTAACCAAATAGTTTGCTTGTGTGGAATGTGGTGGGTAAAAATCAAATTGAGCACTGAAAAATGTTTCCTTACCTATTTTTTTGTTCTGCATTTATTTTGACAGAATGGAACTTGCTCATCTACACAAAGTGTGTTTTCCTTTGGGTAGAGCAACTTACATTGTGACTTCAAAAAAACTGCATTTTAAAAAATTGCCTGTGAGAATAGAATGGCACACATTTAAATATTTAACCTGGTCAGCCTTAGAGGGGTTGGGGGGATGCATGAGACCAGGGGACTTCTGGTGAAACTTGGTCCTGTAGAGATGGTTATTTTGAGACTGCTAAAGAAAAAAAAATTGGCACTGTAGAATTGATATGACAGCATTTTATAAACTAACTTGTGAGCTGTTCTTCATGTTACCAAAATGAAGGTAATCTTTAGATTTAAAGGTTTGTGTTTGTGTTTGGGCATGCCTTCTGCCTGTGAAATGAGAGAATCTGGAGGACTTAAGAAGAGGGGGAAAGGGCATTGATTTGGAAAAATTGCAGTTAACAGAGTCAGTGGCCTCTGGCACTGTTGTCCCTGACCTTCCTGCATGACTTACTGTTCCCAAGAGGAAGACAGCTCTGTGGAAAGCCTTCAAGCTTTTCTACCTTTTTTGCTGTTTTGCATTTTTCTAGATCTGAAAAATGTTTGTGATAGACTCAGCAAGAGTGAGCCCCTCCTGTTGGTCTGGACCAGCTCTACCTCTGCCACCTTACAGTAACTTTAAGGATCAATCACTCAGCAAATATTTAATAAACACCTACTGTGTGCCTGTTGCACAAACATAGGTCATTTGTGGCTTCCAGGCTATTCCACTGTGACTTTTTTTTTTTTAATTATTTGTCTCCCATTAACAGACCACAAAGAGTGGGCCTGGGTAGGGACCAATGAGTAAGCCCCTGATTTCCTTGGTCTTTTTAGGCCTCTCTGTAGCCTCAGATAGAATCTGGGCCTTTGAGGACACCCAGGCCTAGGCAGGAAAGCTGTCTGCACTTGTCTAGCTTCAGGCCTAACACTTGAGAGCAGCTTGGTCTTTCATAATTCAAAGGCTATTACATTGCAGAAAATAGGAGGGAGATTGGTGGTGAATTTTGGCGCAGGAGACATTGAGTGACAACCAGCCGTTCAAGGATGGTGGGGTCTATTACTTCTTTAGGTCTCACCTGAAAGGCTGGTAGCAAGTTCTTTCTGGATATGTTTATAATGTTGGGGTGATGAGAACCAAATTAGCAATTTTTTAAAAAATCACAGTGGAATAGTGATTGTGATTCCCCTGCTAAAACACCTCCCATAGTTCCTAATTGTTTTCAAAATACAATACAAACTCCCCAAGCCTCTTATTCAGTACCCTTGGACTCAACAAGCAATTTAGCAACCTTTTGAGGCTACTTTTGTGCCACACTTCTTGACATAATCTGCTTTCCTGAACTGTACACTGTTTCCTGAGCTCATCTCACATTCTGAAACTTCCATGTCTTTGTTCACTTTATTTCCTGGGCTTGGAGTGGTCCTTTTCCCCCTTTCTACCACTCCTAAGCCCTACACATATTTCTGCCTGTTGGACTCCTCTTTTAAGGCCCAGCTCAGATGTCACCTTCCTTCATGAAACCTTTCCTGATTCCCCCCCCCCCAATAATTTATCTTATGTTCCTCAAAATTCTTATACTACTCTCACTTTGCCTGTGCATTCACTGTATTATATTTTACCTACACTCTTTTGCTTTTTCATGGTGAGGTGATAGATATCATACATTCTTGAATGATACTGCCAACAGAACACAGACTCTAGCAGGATCTCTTAGCCATATTATCTAAGGATATGCCTAGTTAAATGTAGATAATCTTATCATGAGAAAACTGGTTGAGCACCAGATGATTTTTGTGGTTATTGGGGTTATGGGAAGAGGTTTACTCATGCAGAACATTTACTCGAGTTATGAAATGTCCTTCACAGGAGTTATCTATGTCTGTGAAATCTTGACTCCTTCAGGTATCAAAATAAAGAACTCATTTGTTTACTGTCTTGAATCCCCCGTAACTACTTTTGATTCCAAACCCTCTTATCTTCTCCAGCAGTTTGCTAACACAATTATTCTCTCTCTAATCTTCCTTCTCTGCTGCCTCCAAACAAGATCAAGTCTCTCCATCCTCAAAAACAACTCTTCCTCACTAGATTCTAGCATCTCTGTAATCGTCCCTTTCAAAGACAAACTCACCCCCGTCCCCCGAGTGCCGTTACTTCCTTTCTTCTTTTTATTCACTTTTTAACCCTGAATCTACTGTTTCCAGTGTTACTGTGTGTCTGTTAATTGCCAGGTCTTTTCTCAGGCCTCATCCTTCTTGACCTTTCTGCAGTATTTGATGTTCCTTCTGGATACTCTGTCCTCTCTGGGTTTTCATGGCACTGTTCTCTCCTGGATTTCTTCTCTTAACTGTCTGTGGGTATACCCCATGAGTACTTGGTCCTGACTCCTCTTCTTTTTCTATAGTCTTACTTGGTGACCTCATCAGCTCTTATAGGTTTAATTATTTTCTCTATGGTAATGACTGCCATATCTATATATATCCACTCCTCCTCTCTTTCCTGAGCTCCAGTTTCACATTTCCAGCTGCCTTTAACATTTCAAACTAGGTGGTCCCCTAGGTTCTTCAGACTCACTATGTCCAAAACATTGAACTCATCTTTCCTTCTGGACCTAACCAACTTTCAGACTTCCCTCTTACTGTTGAGGGCCCCACCCTTCCAGTTATCCAAGACTGTAGATATCTATTCATTTGTTAAAGCTTCTTGGTCACTCACACTGTACTGGATCAGGCTCTCATCATCTCTCACCTGGACTATTACAGAAACCTCCTAACTGGCTTAAGTCTCTATCCTAGTTTATCAGTTATTCAACAAGCATTTATAAGATACCTATTATATGCATTCTCCTTGGCAGTGGGTATACAAAGAACAAATGGAAATTCCTTACTTAAATGGCAAATTATTTTCCCAGAGCCATGTCTGACCATGTCATTCCCTACTCAGTGAACTCCAGTGACTGGATTGCTTTTAAGCTCAAATATAAACTTCTCTGTTGGGTTTTAGAAGCCTTTCACAACCAATTCCCCATCTGCTTTCCAACCTTCCCACACTCTCTGGTTCATCAAAACTACCCTGGTCATTTCTTACACTCTGCCTCTTATCTTTATGCCCTTGCACTGGTTGTCCACCATACCTGGAATTCACTCCCTTCTCATCTCTGTCTTATAATCCCTTGTTTCCTTCAAAATTCAGTTCAAGCACTACCTGCTATGTAACCTTTCCTGACTATAGCTCTCCCTTTTCCCCCCCTCGTCAGATACCTTATATTTATTGTATCTGTGTGTATGTATGTATGTGTGTATGTGTGTGTATGAATACATACATACACACATGTGTTGCCTCCCCTGAAAGAATATAAGATCTATGAGGGCAGAGACTTCAATTTTTCTCATTGTATTCCCAAATCCTAGTACATTATCTATCACAGCAAATAAATGTTGGTTAATGTTTCTTTTTTGTATGCCCCAAACCTATCAATGTGCCATATATGTGCCTAATAAGTATTTGTTGAATTGTTGCTGAATTTAATTAGTCTTTCTTGTTTTGTGAATTACTTTGTGGAAATTGAAATCTTTTATCCCTGCCTCTAATATGGTTATTCTCTGTCAGTGGATTCCCACAGCTGGGTTCCATGTCAACATCTCAGGCTACCCTAAAGCCTCCAGCTCTATGTATCCATCACCCTCTCGCCAAGTGGTTCTTTAGCTACCAAGCCACCCTTGTTCCTGCATGTAGTACCCACCTAGGACAAAGCCTGGTCCATTTGTTACTTTTTGGAAAGAGAAGAAAAGAGATGTATCATGGGAGTGGGGAAAAGAGGATGAGAGAGTCCATATGGAAATAACATATAAAAGCAATTAAATCAGTCTTATTTTGAACCTAAATACCTATGGGAAGTTAAAAATAATAATAATGGATTTGAAGCCTTCTCCTTCCAAAATATAGTACTGGCTTGCTTAAAAAAAATTATCTGTATCTTAGTTCTAGCCTCCATATATATTTGGTCCAGACCTGTGTTTCATCAGTGTTGGGAGCACTGAAGTGTTCCCTTCTCATTCCCTTCTTAATGTAGATCACCACATACTTTTAGGGAGTTGCCAGGAACAAGGAAAGATTGTAATTTTCCTAGGATAATCTAGCTAGCTGAAGTCAAAGGCAAGACATGAAAGTTCTTGACTGAGGTTGGTGTTCTGTCTCTTACCATTTTTTCATTCTCTTGATCACACATTGACTGAACCTATATAGTGATAATAAAGTTAAATTTGGTTCATTGATTTACAGCTGGCTTTTTGGCATTGTATAGGTTTGTAAAGTCAGAGGAAATTTGTTTTTGGTGAAATATTTCAATGCAACTTGTTTTTCTAAAATTGAAATGTAAAACCTTGTATGATTTCTATCATTGTGAATTCCTAAAAATATTCTAACTAATCTAGATGAAACTGATTGTTTAAGCTATCATAAATTTTGGAGAGTGTTATCAAAGTCTTTTAAATTAATTTTTAAAAATTCTTAACTTTAACACTAAGAAAAGGCAGCATTTCTGTACATGAAGCAGAACACAGAAAGAGGCTTCAAATACGAAACCACAAATCTCCATTTTATTCTAATTTACTTTTTTAAAAAAAGCATATCCTAATAAATACCACACTACTTTCAAAACTGACCTACTTGTCTGTGCTTCCTTCTCAACTTCCTTTTGTTCTCCTTTGTGCATTTTTAAATGCTACAGTGGCCTCTTTTATTGACATCTCTTTCTGATCCCCTCTTGCCCAATTAAAAATTAAAAGAAAAAAATAAATAAGCATAGTCGCAAAAAAAAAAATTCGTGAACACAATGGCCATGTCCAGAATTATGTCTGTTTCCTCACCTTGTGCCCATCACTTTTCTGTCAGGAGGTGTATGACATGCTTCATCAAAGGTCCTTTGGAGACCTGGTTGCTTATTGCATTGATTGGAGTTTTTAAGTCTTTCAAAGTTGTTTCTTTGTTGTTGCTGCCCTTGTATAAATTGTTCTACTTTTGTTCACTTCTTTCTGAATCAGTTCACATAACCTAGGATTCTTTGAAATAGCTTTTATCATTGTTTCTTCAGGCATAATAATATTAGGCTCATATGCTTCACATTACATTTGCATACCACAATTTGTTCAGCTGTTCCCCAGTTGTCCAATAAGCAATATAAGGCATATCCCCTTAGATTCTACTTGTTCTCTTTCCTTTTTTTCCCTTTTCATTCTGCCTTCAGGATTTCAGTTTATTTTGCTTGTGACTATTCCCTTTCCAGTATTATCCTCCCACATAACCATCCCCCTGTCCTCACTTGTTTGTCTGTTGAGTTTGGTGTATTTCTACACGAAGCTGTGTGTGTGTTCAAACATCCTTTATTCCATTTCAGGTAAGAGTGAGATTCATCTGCTGCCCTCTCTCTGAGCTCATTTCTTCCTTCATTTTTGTATAGTCTTTTCACATCCTAATTAGGAGAAATAGCAAATTCCAAACCATTCTTCCTCATTTCTTTTGCCTTCCCTTCTCTTTTTCCTCTTCAGACCCCCAGAACAGAACCAATCAAAGCCAAGACTTTTTTTCCCCCCAATTCACTCAATACCGTTTGAGAATGTTAAAGTTCTGAAGGGATACTTGTTTCTTTTCCCTCTATTAGAATGTTAGCACTGCGTCACCATATAGCTCCTTCCAAATGCCCAAATAAATTTACCTTTCTGGCTTTCTCTTGACTCTGATTATATTTGAGTTATTTCTCAGCTATAGTATTTTTATCAAAAATACTTAAAAGTATGCTGTTCTGGTAAAGATCCAATGGTTCCAGTAGGATTCTACTTGGCTTTGCAAGGTAAAATTATTCTTGATAGCAAACTTATCTCTTTTGCCTTTTGGAATTTGTATTCGAAGATCTCTAGTTAATAGCAGAAGCTGCTAGATCTCATGTGAATCCTGTCGCTGTTTACTTAGTTTACTTAGTATTTGCTTCTTTCTAGATGGTTCCTTTATGTTTTCTTTAACGTAGGAGAATTGAATTTTGAGTGTGCTCTTCCTGAGGCTTTTGATTTTCTTCTGATTTTATTCCAGTATTTCTTGCTGTGTCAGGGTCTGTTTGGTCTATTCTAGTTTTCAGGAAGTACATTTCTTGGGTAAGGTTTACCACTTTATAGGTATTAAAGTAATTAGTCCTTAGAGTAAACTCTTTTTTTTTTCCTTTTTTTTTTTTAAGTTTTCTGGCTGAGTTTTTGTGCAGTTCTGGGATGGAAGGATTGACTAGTTTCTCATTGGCTTTTTAATTTAATTTTTAATTTAATTCATTATGGTTTGAACTTCCATATGTGGTGTGTGGAAGCTGGGCAGTATGCCTCCATTCAGGCAATCATTTTGGCCAGAAGCCTGCAAGTTTTGTTAATAATAATAATAGCCACTCAATTTTATATATCATCTTAAGGCTTACAAAGTGCTTTCTTCACAACAATCTGTATATATTACCATATATTACCATTCATGTTTTAGTCTCTATTCCAGTCAAACTGATTCATTAAGTATTCCCCAGAAGTGACATTCTATCTCCTACCTTAATGTTTCTCTACATACTAGGCCACTATGTCTGGAATGGATGCCCTCTTTACTTCTTCCTCTTAAAAAGTACAGTTTAGGTGCTACCTTCTACACAAGATCTTCCCTGATCACCCAAAGATATCAGGTACTCATATTCCTGAAATTACTCTGTATTATTATGAATTTACTTGGGCTGGAAGTCAATGTAGTTTGGTTTTTTGTTTTTTTTTTAATTAAATTTTATTGTCCATTCTGAAGTCTTCCCCACCCCACCTCACCCATCAATGGAGAAGGCAAGAAAACAAAATGTGTTACAAATATATATAGTCATGCATTAGCCATGTCCAAAAAAGAACAAGAAAGACAGGGAAAAAAATATGCTTCAGTTTGTACTCTGATTCTATCAGTTCTGTGTCTGGAAATAGTGTGTTTCATCATGAGTTCTTTGGCGTTGTGGCTGGTCTTTTGTGTTGATCAGATATTAAGGCTTTCACAGTTCATTACAATTGTGAATATTGTATAAATTTTTCTCCTGGTTTTGGTCACTTCACTTTGCATCAGTTCATACAAGTATTTCCAGGTTTTTCTGAAACCATTCCCTTCTCCTTTCTTAGACTGCAGTAGTATACCATCACATTCGTATGCCAAAGATTATTTAGACATTCCCCAATTGATGGTCATCCATTCAGTTTCCAATTTTTTGCCACCACCGAAAGAACTGCTATGAATATTTTTGTATGTGTGGGTCTTTTTCCTTTTTCTTTGATTTCTCTGGGGTATAGACCTAGTAATAGTACTGCTGGTTCAAAAGGTACACACAGTTTAATATATTTAATTCCAAATTGTTCTCCAGAATGGTTGGGCTAGTTCCCAGCTCCACCAACAGTGCATTAGTTGACCTGTTTTCTGACAGTCCCTAGTCCTTCCGGCATTTTCCTCTTTCTTAGGGAGGAGCTGTCCAATGTCCTCCAGTCAGCAGAAGGAAGAGGGGTGGAGGTGTGAGTTTTGGAGTTCATTTCATCTTGCAGAATGATGAATTTCTAGAGATTATGAAATCCAAGTCATGGATGGAAAATAAGCTGGTGCAGGGCATGAGTGGAAGTTACACACGGTCAGACTTATGCTGGATACCAGAAAAAAGCTGTATAAGTCAGCAACTATTAAGTGTTTACTATGTGCCAAGAACTCTGCTGGTCACTGGAGAGTAAGACAAAAATGAAACAACCCCTGCCTTCAAGGAACTTAAAGCAATCCTAAAATCCTAAAAGCAATCCCATGGGCTACTGTGGGAGGTAGTGGGTATCTTCTCACTTCTGGGTCTGGAGGCAAAGGCTAGATCACCACTTGTCAATTGTATGAAATAGGGATTCTTTTTTGGGTGTGGATTGGACTAGACTATACTGGTAAGGTCACTTCCATCTCTGAAATTCTTTGATTCCTTAGATTATTGTTGCTTTTTCAGGGGAGGTTGATTTGTGTTCTCTTTCTGTTGCAGTCTTGTTCTTTTTCCTCCCCTACCTTGTCTGTTCTCCCATCTCTCTTTCTCCCCTTTTCTTTCTCTTCACCCCCTCTTTTTCACTCTCTCTACTCCCCCCCCATTCCCTACCCCCCCTTCCTGATGGGCTTTGTGAGTGGCGAAGATCACAGGGAATAAAACATTAAAAATGAATGAGAAGAGGTGGAGTAGTTTGTCTAAGTATTGGTGGTTGAGAGGGGTGGAGTGGAGGAAGTTTTAACAAAAGGCATTGATGTTTTAAATGCACAGCCATAGGATCCATCAATAATAAATGGTGTGGCATAGAGCAGATGTGCCAAATTGAGTTATTACAGTATATGGATTAGTTCCTAGAGAAAAACTGTATATCTGGTGTTAGAGATTCACTGAGTTCTGATTAAAATTTACAAGAATTACATTCATGTTGACAAAAGCTTTTATAATTTATATTTGGAAGCATAAAAGTGCTTTACTGTACAAAAATTGTAGTATTAAAGTATTTTAAGAAAGAATTACTTGGAATGAATAGACTTTTCTGTTCTTAATTAGGAGAAAATAAATTTTTGATATCTCATCCCATTTAATAGTTACAAGGAAGCAAATCTTTTCATAATTGAAATGGAAGCAGAATGAAGATATGATTTTATAAAATCATTGATCTAGAGCAGAGGTTCCCAAAGTGGTTGATACCGCCTCTTGGGGAGCGCTAGAATGATGGGGGGGCAGTAGTAGCCTTGGGTGCAGTTAGTTGAGGGCAGTGGAAGCATAAGGAAAGAAGAGAAAATAAGAAAATTTGAAAAACTGTTCATATATGTTTCATCTGTGTATGACACCATTAAAGTCATAGTGATTACATTCTTCTCCAAATAAACACACAAAATGCAATTTATAACCCATCAGTGGTCAAGGCTTCTGACAGATCTTAATAAGCAAGTGTTGGCAGATAAGCATGTCACACATTGTCAGGAAGTCCAGAATGTATTGGCAGGATTGTGTGCATGTAATGACTTGTTTACAATACAATACTGTACAGTTACGTGACACAATATTGCATCATCAAAATTTCAATGTAAGAAAAAACCCACAAATTTACAATAAATTGTTAAATTTAAGATGCATCATTTTTTTTTCAAAAAATATTTTATATATTTTTTAAATGATGCAAATTTCAAAAAAAAACAAAAAAAAAAAACAAACAAAAACCAGGGTTAAAGAAAGTAGATTTCCAGGGGGACACTGAGTAAAAAAAAATTTTTTTTTTTCTGAAAAAGGTGTAGGCCAAATAAGTTTGGGAACTTCTGATCTAGAGCAAAAAGGGAACATGAATGTCACCCATTCTATTCTCTCCCCCCCTCCCCCATTTTATAGATGAAGAAACTAGAGACATGAAGAGACTTGCCCCTTGTCACAAAGATATAGTAAACAGCTACTGAAGGATTCATGCCTAGGTTCTCTGATTCCAAAGTCAACACCTTTTTTCTGTGACATGATATTTTTGGTCTTTACTCTTCTGGTATGTCTAGTTATCCTCATTTTCTCTTTATATCCCACCATCTCTCATATAAACAGATACACACTAGATGGAATCCCCTAAAATAATCCCAAACTATGCTTTGGAATCTGTTAATCTAGACACTTTCTAGAGTGGTATCATTCCACATATGTGTTATGTATGAGATCATCTTACCCAGTAGAAAACCAGACCAAGAAAAATCTAGACTGTAGTTTCTCCTGTAGAGATTATCCCCATGAAATTGAAAAGGGAGACACATTTGTCTTGGGTAATTAGAGTTCCTCATTGGTACAGAAGAGTAGGAACAAAACTTAATATTTTGAACATCATAACAGACGAAGATAACCATGTGTGGGAGTCTATATTAAGTGTTTTAAGTACAAGTGATAAATAAAATTGTGTGTGTGTGTGTGTGTGTGTGTGTTAAATTTCTGGATTGAAATAAGAGTGTTCATGAATAAAACAGATTCTTGGTTAAGATTAGTGAATAGTTCCATATGTTTTGTACTGAAGCTTGTTTGCCTCTCTTGGAAATTGTTGAGAGCTGGATGATATCAGTGCTTTTCTTTTTGTCCCAACCAAATGACTTCCTCTTGGTTTTTCCCAAGGTGAGCAAAAAATGCTTATTTCTGGAAATGATGCCAAACTGGTTTAAATTTAGAGTTTGGTAAACTAGAAAGACAAATTGCTTGGCTCTTTGAAGCAATGTTCATTTAATCATTGAGTGCTGATGTTGTAATTCTTGAGAATAAGGGTAGTTATTATATGAAAACTCCAGTTCTGATTCTCATGATTGCTGGCTTTCATATTAACCCCTTACTTGCTCAAGTACAGAACTGATTTGAGTTGCTCCTTGTCATATAGTGTTGGTCTCATGCTTGTCAAGCTGTTTGAATTTAGAACAGTGAAATAAAACTATTTAGTAGACCTGATAAATGCCTAATTCCACAGACCCTATTTACATATGAAGTTCTTATGTACAGTCAGTTTGCTGAAATATCTTTGCTCCCATTCCTCTACAGTGGTATGGGTGTTGAAATGTGAGAAGACTGGTAGTGAAATGAAATTGTGGTTCAGGGTAATAGGAGGTGGGAAAATGCAGCATTTTCATAGTGCATTGTCTGCTTTTGAGCTGTGTTTTTCAGTCCCAGCTGCAGACAGCGGATGTGAATTGTGAACCAGCTGCCATGGTGCAGCTGGTTCAGATCTGACTTTATAAGTGCCTGAATGAAGCAAAATGAAATGTCTGGAAAATTCCGGTCAGGCAGCACTAGTGGGAACATGTGAAATTAAATTGTGTGAGTAAATGTGGGCTAAGTTGGGCAAATGAGACAAGCTTGACAATAGGGGTGAGAACCTGTAGTATGGGAAGTACATAGAATTGTGCTAGTTTAAGGCCTCTCTAGCAGGAGTTGTTCTTTTGATTTTTCTCTTTAACCTCATTGGGCCTCAGTTTTCCTCATCTGTAAAATGAGGCAGTGAACCAGATGTCCTTTAACATTGATTCCAGTGCTAGATTCTGTAGTCCCTCATGGTAGTTTCCTCATTTAGGGACAGAAGAAGGGAAAAGTTAGTGGAAATAGAGTATTCATGATGTTAAAGATTAGGTAAAACTTCAGAATACAGTTGATTTATTATTCAGAACTGATTTATGGTACAAAAGAAAAATAGAACTGGATTTGAAATTGGAAGTTCAAATCTTAGTGCTGCTGCTTTCTGGGCCTCATTTTCCATGTCAGTAAAATGAGGGGGTTAGATGAGATCACCTCCAAGTTCCCTTCTAGCTCCAAATCTAGGATTCTAGGATATTTATCTTGTGTCAGTCAGTAGTCTGTCTTTAAATTGCTTGGCAGCGTGTTAAACTCTGGGAATACAAAAGAAGGCAAAAGACAGTAAGTCCCTGACCTCAAGGAGCTCACAATCTAATGGGGGAGGTAACGGAAAACTACTATGTTCAAACAAGATATATCAGGAACAATTGAAAATAATCAACAAAGGGAAGGCACTAGACTTTAGACCGATTGGGACAAGTTCCTCTTCCTTCTTCCTGTTGCTTGTCTATTAAGAATGCTATCGGGGCAGCTAGGTGGTGCAGTGGATAGAGCACTGGCCCTGGAGTCAGGAGGACTTGATTTCAAATCCGGCCTCAGACCAAACACCTGACACTTACTAGTTGTGTGACCCTGGGCAAGTCACTTAACCCCATTGCCTAGCAAAAACAAACCAAAAAAGAATACTATCAAATATCATTTACTGATACCAATGGATCTTCTTCCTCACTGTGTAATCTCTTGTTCTGCAGTAGTGCAGTTAATTAAGAGACATCCTGCCAAGAAAACAAAAGGGCCAGTGTCCAGAATAAAGGTGATGTTTGAGGGAAACATTTGCTTTTACAAGTCAAGCTCTTTCTACCTTACCAGCATGCATTAGAAGCATATTGCGCAGTACTTCCCCTGCTGGGATGTGACGGGAAATGTTTCCAACTATTAAGTAATTTTTGTCTTAGAAACACATGCTTGGTAACTATTATTGGGATTTCCCTCACTTCAGCTTTCTACTTCTACTCTCAATATTTATATTTGGCAATGGATATGACTAACAGTTTTACTGTGTCCTTATCTGATTACTTTGTAGTCTAAAAGAGAAGAATCCTTACTAGTCCAGTATAGTATAAAGTGTTCTGGATTTGGAGTCAGAGGACCAAGGTTTGAATCCTGGCTCTGCCTCTTATTAGCTGTGTAACCTTTGAGTAAGTCATTTAACATCTATAGGCCTAAGTTTTCCTAATCTTTAAAATGCGGGGGTTTGACTGGTAACCCCAGGACTAAAGAGTGTCATGAAGAATTCCTAAATTCTTCCATTAGCACAATTAATTTATTAGTTTAGTTAATTGTCATTTTAAGAAGACTAGAGAACCTTCTTGGGAAGGAATGAGGAATGGGACAAAAAAAGCGGGTGGAAATAGGAAGAGGAGGGAGGCATGGCTGTATCGAGTAGGATGGGAGTAGAGGAAGAGGCCTGAGTGTGTCCCCCGAGAGGGGTTCTGCGCAATGGTCAGGGGGGTGGGCTCAGGTGGTATGAGAGCTGTACGTTTGAATTCTAGTAATTTTTGAGCCTATCCATTCATTCTTTCTAGTAGATAATATCACCATGCTTTATTGGGATAAAGCAACGTCCTGCTAAAGACTTCTTTAAAAGTTTTGACTAAAAGAACCATAAATAGATGTTAGCCTAGATTTTACATTTTTGTTGCATTTTGTTGCTCTATTTGCTACCTACTAAATTATGTTCTAGAGCTACTATAGTCTTCATGATAGCATTGCTCTCCATCCTAGAAAAAAAATTTTTCCTTTGTGTATGTTCCCTGCATTTGCCTTAAAATTTGGTTCTGAATAAAGAGGGCTCCTAACCATTGTACTAAAACGACAACATGAAAGTATCCAACATGATCTCTGTAGATGATTTGGAGTTGAAGGCAGAGGCACCGGGTGTCCAAGTAAATATGACCCCTTGCCATTAACACCATGACTACTGAGTAGCCACAATATTGTGATTCTTATATTTCTCTGCTTTAAAAAAATGAAACTACAACTCTTTCCTTCCTGTTTTCCACAGATAACTATTATCTTCAAATCCCACCATGAGTGTACCGATCAAAAAGTATACCAAGCCGTGACAGATGACTTGCCAGCAGCCTTTGTTGATGGCTCCACCAGCGGTGGGGATGGTGATATCAAAAGCCTGCACATTGTGGAGAAGGTGAGCGGCCACCACGTGGAGATGCATGCCAGGTACATAGGAACCACAGTGTATGTGCGGCAGTTGGGTCGCTACCTAACTTTGGCCATCCGCATGCCCAAGAGCCTGGCTATGGCTTATGAAGAAAGCCAGGATCTGCAGCTCTGTGTGAATGGCTGTCCTTCAAGTGAGCGCATTGATGATGGGCAGGGGCAGGTGTCTGCTATCATGGGGCAGATGCTTCCCCGAGCTGCCTCAGCCCCAGCCTGGCCTGGGTATACACTGGAGACCGCCACTACCCAATGCCACGAGAAGATGCCAGTGAAAGACATCTATTTTCATTCCTGTGTCTTCGACTTGCTCACCACCGGTGATGCCAACTTCACTGCAGCAGCTCACAGTGCCTTGGAGGATGTGGAGGCACTGCACCCTAGAAAGGAACGCTGGCACATTTTCCCCAGCAATGGCATTGGGGGCCTGATGGGAAGCAGTAACTTGTCTGTCAGTCTTAGACTCATGTGCTTGATTCTTGTGGTGTTTTTGTAGGGTTTTCTGTTGTTTTTTTTTTTTGTCTACAACAAAAGTTTTAAAATATATATTGTCATAATATATTGAGTAAAAAGATAAGAGTATATATGTATATACCATGTATATGAAGGGATGTTTGTCCTGGGACACCCACCAGATTGTACATATTGTGTTGGACTGTTTTTCATGTATGTTGGATGTAGTATTCTTTGATTGTATCAATTTTGCTTTGCAGTTTTGTGAAATGTTTTATAATGTCCCTGCATTGGGACTTGTTAGAAAGCACTTTATTTTTTATATATTAAATATTTATGTGTGTATATGGTTAATATGTATAGTCCATACACACAGAGACCACACCCAGTACTCCCTCTGAAGAAGGCCTACTTAAGATGCAGATATGGTCATTACTACTATTTTTTTACCTGATTCTTAGTGCTGTGTTGCCAAGGACCTCAATTTTCACGTTCATAAAAATCACATTCTTTATTTTTATAGATCAAGCTGATTAGATCATTTAAACTATATCTTCATCCTATTTTCCTCCATCTTTCAGCCAGTGTTAAGCATATGTGCTTATCTCAGACTGCTGAGGAAGAGATCCCAACTGCCAATCTTACACTGACATTTTTTGCCAATTAGTCTTTAGAGAGAAGAAAAAGGCTCTCTCTGAGTCAAAATTTTTGTCCCCTAATGTACTATCAACCTTTTTTCCCCTGAACATCTTTCTAAATGTCATTATATTGTTTCTCATAGTCTTCTTTACCATCTTTTCCCTTTGCTGTTCTTTTCCAAGTTTTTCATACATGTCACCTTCCCCAGTTAGGACTGTGTCTAGGTATCCAAGATGGAATGGGGCATGGAAGCAATGACAATATAAGCTTTTTTATGCTGACATGGTGAATTGGTTAAAGTAGTAGTTGTTGCCCAGGTCATTGCATCAGCTTCTCTCCCAGGACCTTTAAATGAATTTAAAGAGTAGTAATTTATCCATCTAACTCAGTGTTGTTTTCAAAAGTCTGGGAGCCAGAGCTCTAATTCTTGTTTATCCATGCCACCCTGCCCCCATTCTTCCACCTAAAAGAAAAAGCAGACTAAAGTGAATCTTTGACCACCTCATTGTGGCTTGAAGTGTATTCTTGCACCAGGTGGAACCAAGACCGCTTATCTGCATTTGGATAATTTTGATAATATATAAATCTGTGTTTAGCTTATATTTGTCAAGTAACTGCCTCCCTCTTCCACATCACTTTGCCTGTAGACATAGCAGAGCTAATGACCAAGTCTTGCTTTCATTCTTTCAGCTGAGGAAGCTGGCTGGAGTTCAGCACAGCAACAATTTTGAGTGATTTGAGGCTTCTTTGCACTGAGAAATGCTAGTTTTAATTTAGGGCTGTGATGAGATAGATATCTTTGGCTCCTTGTCTATTCATGTATCCAAGAGCTTGAGAGAACAAGTTGGTGCTCGGTCTGGGAAAATGTTGAAAAGAATCCTGACTGTCACATAGAATGATACAATGACTCCAGAGCTAGGGACTTGAACCTTTGATTTCAGTGGTGTAGGGAACTTCCAGATGAGGACGTTCTTCTACCAAGGCAGGTTAGCACCGTCTCTGAAACTTGTAGCCTTAGAGAATTGTGTAGGAGCACTTAGAGGTTATGTAACTTGCCTAGGGTCTCAAAGTCCATGCGTGCCAGAAGTGGGACACATAATCTAGAGCTAGTTCAGTGGAAATAGATCTTGAGAGGATCTTAGAAATCATTTAGTCAAGCCCCCTGGTTTTACAGATAAGGAAACCAGAGTCCTGAGGTTAATTGGTTTGCCAGAGTGACATAGTTAAGTAATAGAACTTGGGATTTGAACCTCGATCCTCTACCTTCAAATCAAGTGAACAAATCTGAACAAATTTCCTTTTTTTTTTTTTTAATCATAGGTTTTGCACAAATTGTTATCAAATTGAAGAAAGACCATTTCTCAAAGCAATAGGTGAGACCCTGAAGACTTTTGGACTGAAAGGTGTGCCATCACTTTTCTACACTTTTAGGTCCTTTTCAGGGAGGAAAAAAAGTGCCTGTATTAATGATCTGAAAAAATAAAGCTGATCTTTGTATTTCATATGAAAGGATAAATGGAAGTGGTCCATATTCCTGGTGCATAATCACACTGTGGGTGTAAGTACCTAACTCTCTTACAGTATACTTAACCAATTCCCTTTCTTGCTAGAATACCTGTACATTACTTTGTCATCCCTAGGTCTCACAGATCATTAAGTTTCAGAAATGGAAGTTCTTCCCTAAGGGGAGGGTTAAGTTAATTTTCTGCTGTTCCTTGTCCCTGGTTTCTGGAGAAAATGTTACTTGCACATGTTGGTTCCTGAAATCCACCATTAGCCAAAAAAAAGTTTCCCTTCACCCCAAACATGTGGGTGGATAGTCCGAAGCTGGTGAATGGTCTCCTGGGGAACTCAAGCGTGGAAGGAACACGGATTTTCCACAGATGCTTCCAGTGACTGCCTTAAGAAGCCTTCAGTTCTTTTCTATTTCTTTGTGTGCTTGGAAACCCTCACAATGTGTCAAGACTTCACAGGAAACTTTTAGATGTGGTTCATGGATATACTAATAAGTATTTGTGTAAAAGAGTGAGTGTGCAGTGTGTAAATACTTTAAATTATTATGCTAGAAAAATAAAGTTATGTACCCTGCTGTGGAATGCTTGTCGTGGTTATGGTGACACCTGCTGAGAAAGTGGAGAAACACAGGTGAAGAAAGAATCTGTTTAAAAAGCACCCATGGATATGCTTAAAAAGCGTATTGGATAACCTATCTGATTAAACTCATTGTGTCACCCACCTCCAAACTCAAACTAACAGCATTTTCTTCATTCTTCCATTATTATATATTATATTAGTTGATTTTTTTAGGGGGTCATGAGGTTTTTTATGGTTGTAAGTCAGAAAACTATCAGAGCTAGAACGGACCTTAAAAATTATTTAGTTTAACCCCCTCATTTTACAGATGAAGAAACAGGCTACAAATAATTCCATTGTCTGTGAGATCTGATAGTGTGCCAACATCACTGTTTTCAGTAGTTATCTGGTTCATGTTCATATTCATTGGTGATTTAGACAGTTTTATTGCTGCAGTGTGTGTTGGAGAGATCATTAGTAATGAGAACTGGCATTAAAGCAGTGCTTTAGGATTTGCAAAACAATTTACATTTCTTACCTTATTTTATTCTTATAACAGTGCTATGAAGTAGGTGCTATTATCCCCACTTCACAGATGTGGAAACTAAGGCTTAGTTTGAGTGATGTGCCTAGGGTCACATGGGTGGTATCAGACTGGATTTCATCCCAGGACTTCCCGACTGCAAGTCCAGCACTCGACATTCTACCATTATTTTGACGTGAAGATTGGAGTTTTTAAATTTTTAGCAAATTCCCACATCTTAGATATTCTTTAAAATTGCATTACAACTTTTTTCTTTATTTAGGAAACACATTGAATGGGAGAAAATTTGGGTTCAATTCTTTTGTAAACAACAGCCCAAGAAAAAAGTTGTCTACAATAAACTTCTTCAACAGTGCCTTTAGTTCTGCTCTAGAATGCTACATCTTCACCTCAGCCAGTAGGGAATCATTCCAATCTGCTTGTGGATGGATATTCATTCATTGCTGGAGAATGTCATGAAACTTAACTGGTTGGTACCACTGTATATGTGTACAATGTAATCTGCTGGACCCACACTGCTGCTTTGTAGTCTTTTTATGTATTTCTTACTTAACACATTGCTCACATGTTCAGACCTCTTGTCATTCTTCCCTCATCCCACTTCTGCTTTTTGATGAAAAACTGACTTGAGACCTCTAAACTTCCTTGCCTCTCCATATGTTCTGTATGTTTACTTATCTTCTCTTCCTTCACTCCTGTTCTGAGCAAGAAATTTCCCTTCTTGCCCTTCCCACTTTCTCTGGCATATTCTTTTATCAATTATTGCATCTCCCCTCTGTGCTATCTTTTTTTTTTTTTAACTTCAAACTTGATAGGATCCTATCCTAAGAAAATCAGCTGCACCTTCAATCTGCCATTCTTTCAACTTCCTTTCACTGGCAAGCAACTTAAAGGCTCGTTCTCTTGCCCACCACTCACTCCTTAACCTTTTGCATTCCAGGCTCTGCTCTCATCAGTGACCAATTATCAAGTCCATTGACTTTAAGTCTTTATCATGCCCTCTCTGCATCATATGAAACCTTTTCATCACTGTCCTTGAAACTTTTTTATTGACTTACTGTTCCCCAAGCATGCCCTATCTTTTTCATTTTTCTGGCCCCAAGTCTTTGATCATGTTCTCTTGAATGCTTTCTTTCTTGCTTATCCCTGTATTTATTCTTATTGAAGGCTTTCTTAATTTTTTTATATTATGTGCATTTCCATATATTTATATATATATATGTATACACATACACATATATAGGTGTGTGTATATATACCTATATATTTATATGTAAACCTTTTCTTTAAAATATTTTTATGTCACTTGCATTTCCGTATAGATTTATATACTTCCCTCTCTTCAGAGAGCCATCCTTTGTAACAAAGAATTAAAAGAGGAAAAAGCAGTTAAGCTAGACTGATGAACACATGAAAAAATCTGAGTGTATGCCATGTTCCAACCATGAAGTTCCCCCGACTTCTGCCAAAAGGAGGGAAATAGATTTTCTCATCCTAATTTACACAATGTTCAATTTCAGGCATTTTTCAGGGTTTTTAAATTTTTCTATTTACATTGTTGCAGTCATGCATATTTTTTCCCGGTATTACTTCACTGTGTATCAGTTCATTATGTCTTCAAATGTTTTTGTGTTCATATTGTTCTTTACCCTGTATTTCAAAGATCATCTCAAATGATTCTTCCTTCATGACTCTTTCCTAGCATCTCTTCCTTCTCAGTATCCCAGTAACACTTTGTTGTCTCTGTTGTTATTTATTTACATTCTCGTTCTCTTTGCTAATATTATCAGCTCTTAGAGGGCAGGGGTTATGTTGTTCATCTGTTTGCTCCCCAGTAGTACCTAGCACACCTAGCACAATGCTTTGCATGTAGCAAAACTTAATGAATATTTGTGGAATGAAAGGAACTAATCGAATGTGATTCTGGATTTTGTTATAAATGTGAGTATCTGCTGCCTACTTACATGCCAACACTGGGCTAAGCTCAGGATACATGACAAAGTAAATAGTAACAATTCCTGTGTTCAAGGAGCTTAACTTTATACTGGATGAATACAACACATAACGGGCAAATAGAAGATAATTTTAGGAGGGAAAGCATTAAATATTTTTCTACTTTTTTTTCAGTAAGGATGTATTATAATTATTTTCAAATTCCTATTTAGAATTGCATCTGAACATGAAAACAAGCCTTTTTCTTCATTCATAATATCAATTTGTTTTTATATAGTGCTTTACAATCTCAAAAGAGAAAAGGTCTCATTTACCCCTCTAAAGACTATGAGATAGTCAAGGTGGACTGGTATTATCCATTTTATAAGTGAGTACACACTCATGAAAGTTAAGTGACTTAGGCTCACACAGATAGTAAAAGATAGAGCTTGATCTCAGTCTCAGATTCAGTGTTTTTCCTACTATATCATCCTGATTTGCACCTTGGTAGATAATGATTAATGAATTCAAGTGTATAGGTTACACTATGGCATCTTTCTATTTGTCTGCCATCCAAACACATAAATCACTTGCTTCTTTATTCAGAAGCATCTTTATTCAATCAGTTACTTTTGAATTTTCCATTTTCGAAGCTCTAAAAATCAAGGTTGACATATTAGCTGAATTAGGATAGTAATGTGATATTCATCGGTCTAGGGAACTCCCACATGAAGAAACTCCCTTTGATGCAAGTGGATCCTTTGCAATTTATAGTTTTCGTTGTCTGGGGCACTGAGAGCTAAAGTGACTTGCCCAGAGTCACAGAGTTATGTGTCAGAGGCAGAACTTGAACTCAGGTCTTTTTCCATCTTCCATATGCAAAGATAATAAAATACCTCACAAGCTGTCATTAGAGGGTGTCTGTTCTGAGTTGTCTTTTCAGGAGAGGTGATAAAATTTCTTAATTCTTTCTATGCTTTTTTTTTTTTTACCTTGGTATGTATGTATTTTCCAGGTGACTGAGACCAGAGTGAAAGGTATGGTCAGTAGCCATAGAGCAGAATGATACCTAAAACATCTGTAAAAATGTGGTCAGAGTCTTAAAATTTAGCAGGGACAAAGTTAGCATCAACCTACTTGGCAGACCGGTAGCAGAGAGCAAAGACAAGTCTGCCACCTAGTGACTTGCATCAGTGTTCACTCACGAATAGAGTTCTTCTGCTACTCAGCACCCTGGAGTTTGGTTTCTCATTGCCTTTCAAGGGTCTATAATTCCTAGTTTACTCTCATTCTAGCCCTTTGCTCTGCTCTTTCTTCCACTCTAGCTCAGTGCCAGCAGGATCAGACAACCATTGATCTCTTAAGTAAAAGCACTATAGGTCTGTCCCCAAGGAGAGCTCGAACCTGTGACCTTAGACTCAGCATGGTTCTTTAACAAACTTAGGATGATGGGGAACACAGAATTAATGGTCATTGCTACAAACATGAATGGGATGAATTCATCTATAAAATAAGAGGATAGCAGAATGGAATAGAAATCAGAAATAAAATCAAATGACTTATATGAAGTGTTTTGCAAATCTTAAAGGACTGTATAAATTTTAGCCGTTATTATCTAACTAGCTACATCAACTGAAACATGTCCAGTTAGGACTGTTTACACTGCCAAAGAATAATTATAGCTTACACTTGTCTATCTGTTCAGATGGTTGGTGTCTGGAAAAAAGGAGTATTCGCTATAATGATTGAATCATTTAATAGAGATAGTAGAGAAAGGTTGCATAGGTATTTTATCCCCAATATTCTTGACTTTGGATTACATAGAAATTTATTCAGCCAGAAATTGAGAAGTTCAATTCCCCTTTGTTTCACATCCCTATTGTTACCTCAGAAGGGAAAGAAATGGCCTTGAAGGGCAGAATCAGCTCAACCTCCTCCTCTTCCTAAGCTACCACTCACATGTGTAGCTCTTTAAAGTTTGCAAAGTGTTTTATATTCATTATTTAGCTGATCCTCACAACAACTTTGTGAGATCAATGCTTTCATTTCCATTGTACAGATAAGGAAACGGGCTTAGGTGAAATAATTTGCCCAGTCACATATACTGAAGTGTCTGAAGCAGGATTCGAACCCAAGTCTTCCTGACTCCTAGTTTATCACTCTTATCATCATGCTGTTTCCATATTGCCATGATAATGAATATGTAGAAGGCCTCTATCAAACTGCATTTCTCAGTGGTGAATCCATATTAGGCCTGTGTCTAGCACATGTAACAATCCCTAGGACAATGAGAAAGAATGGTTTCCATCCCCGTTATGTTCTGGTCAACCAGATGGACATATACATGAACCAATAAATTTTATTATTGTTTAGTAATATTAATGCAAGATACTATTAAAATATAAGACTTAGCTATAGGCACGATGGAGACAAAATAGGAGAAACAAGCATCACACAATACATGTATATATCACAGATCTGTCAATCACACATAAATAGATCACAGGATCCCGGTAGCCATCTAGTCCTACTCTTGTGGGAAAAAAAAAATCACCCCTAAAATATACCTTACAAGTAGTGATCCATCTTTTCCTCAAATACCTCCAGTAAGAGAAAGGGAAAGGGATGGAATAAGCATTTATTAAGTACCTACTATGTGCCAGGCACTGTGGTAAGCACTTTACAAATGTTATCTTACTCCCTGCCTTCCACACTGGACAGTTTTAATTGTTTTTCCTTCCATCAAGTTTGAATTTATCTCTTTGCAACATTTGAACCTTTGCGCCTTCTAGGGACAAGAAGACATCTCTTCCAAATGAAGACCCTGTCATTTCTTTAAGCTAATCATTCCTGATTTTTTTCAACAAATCCTAAAATGGTCTGGACTTGAGGCCCTTTGCTATCTTAAAACCCTTCCTCTGAACATTCTTTAACTTGTTAAGATCCTTCTTAATGTATGATGCCCTAAACTGAACACAGTATTTCAGATTTGGCCTGACCAGGGGGACCATCACCAACTTAGCCCTATGCCTTTATGTTACTCATTGCTCAGAATCCCAAGCTCTGGGTTTGAACAGACCAGGTTAAATCTTGAGGACTTATCAAAAAAAGAAAAAAGTCTCTTTTGTCACCCACCTTTAACAATCTTGAACTGTAACTCGTGTCTAGTTCTCAATAGATGTCCTTAGTTAGTATTCAAGCTTCCAACCTGATGATGGAGCCTCATCAATTAATATATTTCAGTTACAGTTATTTCATCCCCTTAGAAAATGCAAAACTGCATAAACGATAGTAGTAGTTTATAAAAAAATCAATTAAATTCTCTTTTCCTCTTTAAGGAATCCTACTTCCTTTCAGGGGCATATATAATGTTATAGACTTATAGTACAACCTTAAGGATTAAGGAATTCCAGAAAGGAATAAGGCATGTGAGGTGCATGGTAAGTACAATCATCTATCAGCCATTCACATTGCAAATAATTTATGGTGATAGTGGATTCTACCTCTTCTGTCCAACAACCTGAGTCCAGGGACTTGATGTACAATTTCCCTTCCTCTCTGTAGGATTCTGATGCTTTCCAGGCACTCTCCTTTCTCTTTCTGGAATGCTGGGTCTTAGAACTCCAAAAAGTTGGGTCAAGGAATACTTTTCAGTCCTCATTAAAGACTGAGATTCAAGAAATTTCATAACTCCCCCTCTGCCTGCCCTGCCTGCCCTGCCTGCTGACATCTCTTGAGCCTAGAAGCTGTCACAACTTCTCCATGGTTACCATCTACAAGACTAGGAGTTTGTCATCCCTAAAGGACTGTGCTGATGCACAGGCTATACCCCCTGAGAACAGATTCTGTTCTCCAGTTTTTGCTCAGCTGTCTCTCCACAGTCTCTGGCAGATCTGCTTGTCTCCTTTGGAACCCAGGTTACAGCTCAGATCTATACAATCAAATGTTTATATTCTATAAACTTTAAAGTGAAGTAGTTTGACAAGGTGGAAGGAGAAGTCACCGGCCATCTAGTCCAACTCATATCTGAAAAAACAAAACACAACACCCCTCTACATCCCAAGAAGTTAGGAAAACCTGGATTCAAGTCCTGCTTCTGATACATGACATACTGGCCGTGTATCCATGAGCAAGTTACTTAACTTTTCAATGCCCCAAGAAATTCTCAGTTCAAAAATTACAGATGATGTTCAACCCTGGAAGTTTCCCCACACCAAGGAAATCATAGGTGTGTATCAAAATAAAAAGGGCAATGTAAGGTGACAGTACATCGTCATTAGTGTCTTTTTTTATCTTCACAACAATCCTATGAAAAAGACAGTACAAATATTATTATTCTAGTCACTCAGACTCACAGCCTTGGAGCCATCTTCAACCTCATTGCAGTAATGTTGCAGTAAAAATCTGCAATAAAGAGAAGCTGAGGCACAAAGTTCCAAGCATGATCAATTTATTAGTACAGCTAGTGAATACCAATAAATTGGCTCCAAGACCCCTCAGTAGTCAAAGATGCATCTGACAGAGCAACTGTTACAGCATTTACACCGTGACTATACAAACATTTTGTTCCTGATTGGTGGGTGTTGCTTATATCAGTTCCTAGCCAGGTGGACCAACCTCCCCTGACTAACACCTTCTGGGAAGTCTTATGTTGGGCAAAATTTTTATCACCAGATTAACTCATCTTCCCTAGAAAGTCCTGTGGTGGGCAAACATCCTATGACCAGTTTGACTCATCTTCCCCCATGGTCAGCAAAAGCTCATGAATTTGAATTTTTGTGGTTGAACTTTAGCCCATAGGGAAGTGAAGCTCTTACAGATTCTACTACTAGGACTATGCAATCAAGTCTGAATTTGATCCATAAATATTGATTCTGATTAGATAACCTGATAAGATACAATTCTCAATCAATAATTAATCATGGAACATCAATTTTCAAATGTCACAATAGGCAACTGAATTATAGATTTAAGAGAACTCGAACTTACATAATGAGGGAGCCAACCAATACATAGTGAATTGACTAAACCTTATTAAAATAATACAAATTGAAGTGGGGTATCAACTTCTAATTTCATAATACCCATCAGTTACCAAGTCCTCATTATCCTACCTCCATGACATCTCGCATCTATCCCATTCTCTCCACTCGCACAGATACCACACTAGTGAATGCCCTCTTCTGTGGGATGATTACATTGGTCTCCTAATTGTATTCCTTGCTCAATTCTCTCCCCATTCTAATCCATCCTCTATTTAGCTGCAAAAGTGATTTTTTCTAAAGCATAACTACATCATTAATTAAATAACTAAGGAATTAAGGTTGCCCAGGAGAAACATCAACATTCTCAGATATGAAGACACTATCACTCTGATGGCAGAAAATGGAGAATTAAGAAACCTTTATGTGGGTGAAAGAGGAAAATGTAAATGCTGGCTTGAAGCTTATCAAAAAATTAAGATCATGGAAACTAGTCCCATCACTTCTTGGCAAATAGAGGGAGAAAAAATGGAAGCAGTATCAGATTTTATATCTTTGAGCTCAAAGATCACTGCAGACAGCATTGCATCCATGAAATTAAAAGATGCTTGTTCCTTGGAAGGAAAGCTATGACAAATCTGGACAACATACTAAAAAGCAGTGGAATGAACTTGCTAACAAAGGTCTGTCCATACAGTCAAAGCTATGGTTTTTTTCTAGTAGTAATGAATGGCTGTGAAAATTGGAGTGTAAGGAAAGCTGAGCGCTGCAGAATTGATGCTTTCAAATTGTGGTGCTAGAGAAGACTTTTGAGAGTCCCTTGGACTGCGAGGAGATCAAATCAGTCACTAATTAGAGAAATTAATTCAAAATATTCACTGGAAGGACAAATAGTGAAGCTGAAGCTTAAATACTTTGGCCACATAATGAGAAAACAAGACTCATTGGAAAAGACCCTGATATTGGGAAAGATTGAAGGCAAAAGGAAAAGGGGAATGGCAGAAGATGAGAGGGATAGATAGTGTCACAAAAGCAATGAATATGAATTTGGAAAAACTTTGGGAGATAGTGGAGGACAGAAGGGCCTGGTATGCTGTAGTTCATAGCTTTCCTTCTAAGGAGCTATGGTTCATGAAGAGTTGAACACAACTGAATGAACACAAACACAACAACTACTACATCACTCCCCTACTCATAAAACTCCGTGGGTTCTCCACTGCCTCTGGGATCATATATGCATTAAAACCCTTCTCAAGCTGGCTCTAGCCTATCTTTCCAGCTTTACTTTATATTACTCACCTGAGTTATAGTTCAACCAAACAGGCTTTTTTGCATGGGATACTCTAACTCTCATCACCATGCCATTGTACAGGCTTGCCCCCGTACCTGGAATGCACCCTCTCTTCTTCTTAGAAACCCTAATTTCCTTCAAAGCTCAGTTCAAAGATTACTTTCTACACAAAACCTACACAATGATCCCTCTAGCTACTAGTGCCCCACCCCACAATTCTCTTGTATTTATGTATATATTTCGTACATATTTTACATATGTGCATGCTGTTTTCCTTCCTTAGGAGAATGTAAGATCTTTGGAGGCAGGGACTATTTTATTTTTGTCTTTTTTATTTCCCCCTATTCCTGGTTCATAATAGGAACTTAAATACTTCATAAGATCATAACTTTAGAACTGGAAAGGATTTTAGAGGCCTCATTTTATAGATAAGGAAATTGAGGCCAAGAGAAAGTTATATGACTTGTCCAAGGACACACAGCTAATAAATGTTTGAGGCAGAATTTGAACTCAGATCTTCCTGACACCAGGTTCAGCACTCTACCTACTGAGCCACCAGTTGCCTCAAACTCAACTGACTGATCTCCATTTTCCATTGGAGGAGATTGACTCACAGTAAGATTAGATGATTATTTACTCACACACAGTAAGTGGCAGAGTTGGGATTTGAATCTATGTCTTTTGGTCCTAAATTCTGTATTCTTTTTCATTAAAAAAAGAAAAGAAAAAAGAAGAATGGTTTGTTATTTGGCTCCATGAAAATGAAAAATCCTGCTTTAAAAGTCAACAGAGAAAGTATGTTGCTAGATTGATTTGATCTGTTATATAAATCAGCCAAGGAGGAATTGTGTCATCCATCAACAGCATTTCATTTATATTTAACAGGATTATTTCAAACAATGTTGTAATCCTCGCTAGGGAGATGCACTACTATTTTACCATCTACAAAGAATCCTGGAAGAAGAGTTAAATCCCTTTCAAGCACTTGGATTGGGGGAAGGGAGATGAGTGATACATTCATTTCTCTACCACTGATTTCCCTTTTCAAGCAGTAAATAGCATGCAAAGGCTGGTCAGTGAAGCAGGGGGTTCATTGGGTATTTCTCTCCATTCTGTCCTCCCATACTTTTCCCCTTCCCCCACATGTTCTTCTATAGCTGCTGCTGGGACCTGGTTAGGCTGCTGGTGCTCTAGGTAGCATTCTCCCCCTACAGACTTCAGATCACACATCAACAGTGAGTCACACACACATCCATGTCTGTATACCATACATACATATCTTACAGATGTCATAAACAGATGAACACCATTTGTTTCAGAAACTGTTTTCCACTTGAGACACATGGATTGCTGTGTCTACTCTTAAAATCATGGTTACAGGGTTTTGTTGCTGTTGTTTAAAGTTCTAATTCACATTCCCAAATAATACCCTAAATTTAAAGGTACTGGATGTCAAAAATCAGACGTTTTGAAACTCAAGGGCTCCACTCAGCCCTTCTCCCCATTTACATACCATCTGCCTCATAATCCCTCACCTAGAATTTTGCAGTCACCTCTTAATGGGTCCCCCTTGTCTCGAGTCTTTCCCCACTCCAATCCATCCTCAAGACATCTGCCAAAATGATTTTCCCTAAGACCAGATCTGATCTTCTTCTCAATAAATTCCAGTGGCTCCCTATTACCTCTGAGCAAAATAGAAAATTCTTCAATTAGGCTTTTAAGGTACTTTAAAATCTGGCCCTAACCTGTCTTTCCAGCCTCATTCTATATTGCCCTTCCCATTCTCTAAGCTCCACATAAACTGGCCTTTCTGTTCCTCCTACAGAGCACTTCATCTTCTGTCTGTACCTTTGCATTAGTGTTTCCTATACCTGGAATTCATTCCTTCCTCAATGCCTTGCTAAATCTCTGTCTTCATTCTAATGGAGCTCTAGCACCACCTCCTACACAAAGCCTGTCCTGATCTCCCCAATAGCTAGTGCCCTCCTTCCTAACTAGCTTGTATTTATTTTGTATTGGTATAGCTTGTATTTGTATTTTGTATTCATTCAGCAAATGCTTAGATGTGTACATTTTGTCTCCCTGACAGAATGTAAAATCATTGAAAATAGGGATTGTTTCACTCTTTATATTTAAATACCCAGTACCTGGCACATATTAGGCATAATTATGAGCTGTATGACCTTGGGCACATCACTTAACCATATTTGCCTCAGTTCCTCATCTGTAAAATGAGCTGAATAAGGAAATGGCAAACCACTCTAGTATCTTTGCCACGAAAACCCCAAATGGAGTCAGGAAGAGTTGGACACGACTGAATCGATTCAACAAAATTGCTTATTGAGTGATTGATTGGATCTACTTAATTTAATACCTATTCCCAGGCAAAGAGCACATGATGCTAAAGCAAAGTTTTCTTGATCAAAGTAATAATAATTATTTTTGAGTTATTTTGCCCTGGCATGTTATGTTGGAAATACATAGTATTTTGGACTTGCCTGCATAGTAGTGGTTATGTCTGAGCTCCTGTTTTCAATTTAGTTGGTTTCAAAGGAACAGAGATATGAGAAAATCAACTGTTATTATCTTCCATCAGCGTGGCAATGTGGTACAAGAGAAAAGAATGTGGGAGATCTGAACTTAAGAGGATATGGGTTCCCTGGATTTTTCAGTAAGAGATCCAACCTGTATGACCCTTCTAAATCTCAGTTTCCTTATATGTAAAAAGAGGAGATTGAATTGGGTTATCTCTAAGGCCCTTTCCAGATCTAATCTAATTATCAAAATAGATGCTTCAAAAATACATAGGAACAGATACACTGTTCTTGATTTATAGAGACACACCGCCCTCTAGAGGTATGAATGGGAGCTTATGACTTCATAAAGAAAATGTTCACAGGATCCTAAGTGTAGAGATGAAAAATCATAAGGAATAGGTAGGGCAAAGAACATATTATAGAAATAATAGATAATTTCATAAAGGAAAATTATGACAACATACCCATGGGACAACATACCTATGAGTTGTAGCCAAAATAGTCCCTGAGGGAAAATGTCATCTCTAAAGACTTTCATCTCATCAAAATAGAGAAGGAATATGTCAATGAATTGGGCATGCAACCAAAAATAAAATAAAATAAAATAAATCTTAGAAAAGTAACAAATCAAAAACCTCAAATGAAGGAAAAAAACAAACATTTTAAAATCAAAGATAAGCTAAATTGAAATTTTAAAAATTGGTAAATACAACTAGAGGTTTATTTTAAAAAAAACTAATAAACCAGTAGCTAATCTAATAAAAAGATTTTTTTAAAAGTCACATCAAAATTGAAAACAGAGTATTCTCAACAACTAATGAAATAAATATTAGAAATTATTTTTCCTAATTAAATGCCAATAAAACTGGTAACTTATAGGAAAGAGATGAATACTGACAAAAACATATACACATTAACAGAACAAGAAAATGAATTTAAATAATCCCATTTTAGAAAAAGAGCTTGATTTTTTAATAGAAAATAAAGGAAATTTCAAAGGAAAAATACCAAAACTAGATGAATTTTTATAAGTTAATTCTACCAAACATTGAAAAAATAATTCCAATGGTATATGAAAATTTTCAAAAATAGAGAAATAATGGATCCTACCAAAATACTCCTATAAGATAAATGTCACCTGATATTCTGAATCAGGGAAAATTGGAGAAAGAAAACTATTAACCAATATTTTCAGTGAATATCAATGAAAAAATATTAGATAAAACATTAGCAAAGAGTTTACAACAATATATCAAAAAGATATGACCAGGCTGAATTTCTTTCTTTTTTTAATGAGTTTTTATTGATCTCTTGTTTTTTATATCACCATAGTTTCTCCCATTATTCTTCTCCTTTACTTTCCAAGAGAACTAGACCAAGTGAAAAAAAAATTGTATTTTTAAAGACAAACAAAGAGAGGCAGAGCCAAGATGGCAGAGTAAAGGCAGGGATTCACCTGAGCTCTCCCCCAAACCCCTCCAAATATCTTTAAAAAATGACTCTAAACAAATTCTAGAGCAGCAGAACCCACAAAAAGACAGAGTGAAACAAATTTCCAGGCCAAGGACAACTTGGAAGGTGGGCAAGAAAATCTGTTGCACCAGGGTGAAAAAGGAGTACTGTCCAGTGCAGACCACGCCTGGCCAGCCCTGGTCCCAGAAAACTAGGAGTAGGCCTTGGGAGATATTGAATCAGCAGTGGCAGTAGTAGCAGCTGCTTCTGGAGTTCTCAGCCCACAGATGGTACAGGGGTACAACAACTGGTCAGAAGGACAGTACAGGGGCCTTTTTGCTAGCACTCAGGCAGGACTCTGTTACTTTTCCCATAATTGGATCTACGTCCTTGGTGGCAGTCCCACAGCAAGGAGGAACACTAGCATATCAGAGTGTGCAGCCACAGTAGAGGGGTGACCCTCCTCAGTTCCAGGGTAGAAAAGAGTGCTTGTTGTCACTCACAAACCAGAGCACAGGCCTTGATATGATCCTTGGATCATATCAGCTTAGAAGAACTGAAAACTTACAGGTCCTTAGATGTAGCTCTGAAAACAGCTGTACAAAACCCCTGAAGCTTGGGACAGTATGTCTTCTATCCTGGAAGCAGAGCCCTGCTTTAACAAAGAGTTAAAAGTCAACTAATAGGCTGCAAAAATGAGCAAACAATTGGAAAAAAAAAACTCTGATTACTGAAAGTTACTATGGTGACAAGGAAGATCAAAACACACACTCAGAAGAAGAGAATAAAGTCAAAGCTCCTACATCCAAAGCCTCCAAGAAGAATATGAATTGGTCTCTGACCCTGGAAGAGCTCAAAAAGGATTTTGAAAATCAAGTAAGAGAGGTAGAGGAAAAATTGGGAAAAGAAATGAGAATGATGCAAGAAAATAATGAAAAAGAGTCAACAGCTTGGTAAAGGAGACACACAAAAAATATTGAAGGAAATAATACCATAAAAACTAGACTAACCCAAATGGCCAAAGAGGTCCAAAAAACCAATGAGAAGAAGAATGCATTAAAAAGCAGAATTGGCCAAATGGAAAAGGAGGTACAAAAGCTCACTAAAGAAAATAATTCCTTAGAAATTAGAATTGAGCAAATGGAAGCTAATGACTTTATGAGAAATCAAGAAACAATAAAATAAAACCAAAAGAATGAAAAGAAATAGAAGACAATGTGAAATATCTCATTGGAAAAACGACTGACTTGGAAAATAGATCCAGGAGAGATAATTTAAAAATTATTAGACTACCTGAAAGCCATGATCAAAAAAAGAGTCTAGACATCATCTTTCAAGAAATTATCAGGGCTGCCACGTGGAAACTGAGTGACTAGACCGGCCTGCCAGTGAGCCCCATGGCTTCTGCTCAAGGTGGCAGTGGCAGGACCCAGAGCCTGCTTCAGTTCCTGTGGCTGGTGAGCCAGCTCAAGAGAGTACCACGTGCAGGCTGGGTCTACAGAAATGTGGGGAAGCCAAAAAGCATATCCAATCATATGTACAGAATGGCTATCATAGCTTTTGTAACTGAAGATAAGCATCTTAAGAAAGACAGATGTGTCTGGCTCACGCTGGTTCTTGATATGGCAGAGTGCATCACTGGTGATATAGCCACTTCAGATAACATTCCTAAAGAAGAAAAACACAGGCTAGAAAAGGAAGCTATGAAGCTGTTAACCCAGCTGCTATCAGAAGATGTCAAGAAGGAAATCTATGATCTCTGGGAAGAGTATGAGAACCAGTCCAGTTTGTGAAACAGCTGAACCAGTGTGAAATGATTCTGCAGGCATTCAAGTATGAGGACTGGAGAACAAACCTGGAAGGCTTCAGGAATTCTATGACTCAACTGCAGGAAAATTCAGCCATCCTGAAATAGTCCAGTTTGTTTCTGAATTTACAGCAGAAAGAAATGCTAAAATTGCTACAAGAACCAGTGAACCTCACCCTTGGGGTGCTGGTTTTTTTTTAAAGCTTCCGTAATCATGTAATAAATATTTTATTTTATGATTAAAAAAATTATCAAGTAAAACTGCCCTGATATTCTAGAACCAGAAAGTAAAATAGAAATTGAGAAAATCCACCAATCACCTCCTGAAAAAGATCTCAAAATGAAAATTGCCAAAATATTATAGCCAAATTCCAGAGTTCCCAGGTCAAGGAGAAAACATTGGAAGCAGCCAGAAAGAAACCAGTCAGGATAATACAAGATTTAGCAGCTTCTACCTTAAAGACTTGGAATATGATATTCCAAAGGGCAAAGGAGCTAGAATTACAACCAAGAATCGCCTACCCAGCAAAACTGAGGATAATCCTTCAGGGGGAAAAATGGATATTCAGTGAAATAGAGGACTTTCAAGCATTCTTGATGAAAAGACCAGAGCTGAATAGAAAACTTGACTTTCAAATACAAGACTCAAGTGGAACATGAAGAGATAAACAGGAAAGAGAAATCATAAGAGACTTATTAAGGTTGAACTGTTTACATTCCTGCATGGAATGATGGTATTTGTAACTCATGAGACCTTTGTCAGTATTAGGGTAGTTGGAGGAAAAAAATTATATGTAGATAGATAGATAGATAGATAGATAGATAGATAGATAGATAGATAGATAGATAGTACAGGGCAAGTTGAAGATGAAGGGGGTCATATCTGGAGAATAAAATTAAGGGGTGAGAGAGGATTATACTGGGAGAAGGAGAAAGGGAGAGGTAGAATGGGGTAAATTATCTCACACAAACAAAACAGAAAAGAAAAGGCTCTTACAGTGGAGGGGAAATGGGGGAAGGTGAGAGGGAATGAGTGAATCTTATTCTCATAGGATTTGATTTAAGGAGGGAATAACTTACACACTCAATTGGCTATGGAAATCTGTCTTACCCTACAGGAAAATGAGGTGGGGGGAAGGGGACAAGAGAGTAGGGGGATGATAGAGAGGAGGGCAGATTGGGAAAGGGGGTAATCAGAAGCAAATACTTCTGAGGAGGGACAGGGTCAAAAGAAAGAATAGAATAAATGGGGGGGGCGGGATAGGATTAAGGGAAATAGAGTTAGTTTTTCACAGCATGTCTACTATGGAAGTGTTTTGCATAACTGCACATGTATAGCCTATATTGAGTTGCTTGCCTTTTCAATGAGGGTGGGTGGGGAGGGAGGAAGGGAGAAAATTTGGAACCTAAAGTTTTAAAAACACATGTTTAAAAAAAAATGTTTTCACATGCAACTGGGAAATAAGAAATACAGGAAATGGGGTACAGAAATCGATCCTGCCCTACAGGAAAATAGAAGGGGATAAGAGAAGTGGTGGGAGAGATAGAAGGGAAGGCAGACTAGGGGAAGGGGTATTCAGAATACATGCCATCTTGGGGTGGGGGGAGGGGTGAGATGGGGTAAAAATTTGGAACTCAAAATCTTGTGAAAGTAAATGTTGAAAACTAAAAATAAATAAATTTATTAATAATAAAAAAGATGAAAACAAAAACATATTTGATTTACATGTAAAGTATTTAAATCAAAATACTAGAAAAAAATTAAAAACCAGGAAAATGAATTTGATAAAAACCACAGTTAATAGTATATGCATTCAGCAAATCAAAACAACTCTGAGGTACCACATCACACCTATCAGATTGGCTAGCATCACAAAACAGGAAACTGATAAATGTTGGAGAAGATGTGGGAAAATTGGAACACTAATACATTGATGGTGGAGTTGTAAAATGATCCAATCATTTTGGAGAGCAATTTGGAACTATGCCCAAAGGGCTATAAAAATGTGCATACCCTTTGACCCGGCAATATCACTTCTAGGTCTGTATCCCAAAGAGATCATACAAATGGGAAAAGGACCCACATGTACAAAAAATATTTATAGCAGTCCTTTTTGTGATGGCCAAGAATTGGAAATTGAGGGGATGCCCATCAGCTGGGGAATGGCTGAACAAGTTGTGGTATATGAATGTAATGGAATACCATTGTGCTATAAGAAATGATGAACAGACAGACTTCAGGAAAAACCTGGAAAGACTTGTATGGTCTGATGCTGGGTGAAGTGAGCAGAACCAGGAGAATGCTGCACACAGTAACAGCCACATTGTAAGGTGACTAATATTGATAGACTTAATCCTTCTCAGCAACACAAGGATCTAAGACATCTCCAAAGGCCTCATGATGGAAAATGCTATCCACATCCAAAGAAAGAACTATGGAGTTTGAATGCAAATCAAAGCGTACTATTTGCTCTTTTATTTTCTTCTGTTTTGTTTTGTTTCTTCTTTCTTGTGGTTCCTCCTATTGGTTCTAATTTTTCTTTATAACATGACTAATGTGAAAATATGTTTAAAAGGAATGTATATGTAGAGCCTATATCAGATTGCATGCTGTCTTGGAGAGGGAGGTGAGGAACAAGGCAGAAAAATTTATAACTCAAAAGCTTATGGAAGTGATTGTTGAAAACTAAAAATTAATTTATTTAAAAAAAGATTGTTAAGAATAAATAAATAATAAATTTAAAGGAGGGAAAAACAAAGTTGTCATGAGGTCAAATTTTATATCTCTAAATGTTTAAATCACCAGAAAAGATCAAGAACAGATCAGTGACTTGGGCAAGCAACTTAAAAATAAAAACAGCCTAGAAAACCAACATATTATAAAACCCCAACCTAACACCAAAATAGAAATTCTGAAAATCAAAGAAGAAATTAACAAAGTTGAAATAAAAATCAAATGAATTAATGAATAAAATGAGTAGTCAAGTTTAAAGAAAACATAATAGATAAAACATTAATGAGTCTGATTAAAAAAAAAGAAAACTCAATTGTCAGTTCAAAAATAAAAAGGCAGAAATAAGAAATGGAGAATAAGGGAAATTATTAGGAACAATTTTGCCCAACTATATGCCAACAAAATTGATCATTTGATAATGGATGAAAATATAAAATATTCGGATTAAAAGAAAATACATATGATTTAAATAATCTAATTTCAGAAAAAGAAATTGAACTATCCACAAATGAACTCTCAATAAAAAGTGAAGAGATGAATTTATAAATTAATTCTGTCAAATAATCAAAAAATATTAATTCAATATTATATTTTTTGCAATGATGTAAAAATAAGGGATTCTACTAAAACTCACCTATGATACAAAAAAATATCATTTTAATACCTAAATGAGAGAAAGAACAATCACAAAAAAAATCTACTGACTAATATCCTTAATGAATATTGACAGAAAATGTTAAAATAAATGAGCAAGAAGACCATGGAAACAAAAAATTGTACATTGTAAATGGGCCCTTCATTTATACATGGTAAATAGCATCTATCTTAATCTGAGAGTTAACATTATATATAGTGGGAATAAACTAGAGACTTTTCCAATAAGATAAGGGGTAAAGCAAGTGTACATGCTTGATGTTATTACTAAATTATTACTAAAATGTTATTACTAAAGCTAGAAATGCTATAACAGAGATAAGAAAAAAATAGAGAGAATAAATTGAGGGAAATAGGAAACAATAATAATAATAACTAGCATTTAATAGTACTTCAAATTTTTCAAGCACTTCACAAATACATTATATCTCAAAACAGCCTTGGCAGATAGGGGCTATTATTATCCCCATTTTACAGCTGGGAAAACTGAGGCTGACAGTAAGAAGAACCTTGCCCCCTCTCACACAGCCAGTAGCATCTGAGGTCAAATTTGAACTCAGATCTTCCTGATGCCAGGTCAGCTACAGTGGTAATCTCTTGGATTCCAGGGCTTAGCATACATAAAAAAAAGGGGGGGCAGAATGATAAATATATTTTTGAACATGGAAAATGTGTGATTTTTTTTGCTTGACTAATTTTTTTTTATTTGAAGAATTTGGAGGGGGTGGATAGGGGTTTAAAAATAAATTGAAAAAATGGGTACTATTATACATAGTAATTCTATCTAATACACCAGACTGGGTGTAATAGTGGATGAGTGGATAAATCTGGTTCCATTTTTCTCAGGATTTTAATTTCAGTTTTTGTTATTATGGACTTGAAAAGTATCAAGAAATATAATTATTGTTACAATGAATAGAAAAAAGCTTATTGAACTATGAAACAGTGGATCTATTACATACAGACTATTTTTTTTTAGCATATAATAAATTAAACACAGTTCCAAAGCTGTATTGTTTTACCTATGTCTCCCTTTGGACGTTATTCTGTTTTATTCTATGTATTAAAAAGTTCCATTAATGCTTTTTATTGCTCTCTTTAAAACGCTTTTCCTCTTTTAGGGTGGGGCGGGGTCATCATTATCACTATTACTATTTTTTCACTTTCAACTTTCCTTTCTCTCCCCATCAAAAAAAAAAAAACCCTGCATATAATAAATTAACATAATCAAGTAAAAAAAAAAATCCACAATTTGTCATGCCCGAAAATGTTTTCATCTGTATTTCTAGTCCAACACTTCTCCATCAAGAAATACTCAGCGTGTTTCATCATCAGGCTTCTGGAGTTGCACCTGTTGATTGTATTGGTCAGAGTCAAATGGTTCAAAATTATTTTCCTTTACAATATTTTTGTTACATTATACATTGTTGTCCTTATTCTGTTCACTTTACTCTGCATCATTTTATGCAAGATTTTTCTGAATCTGTCCAATTTGTCATTTCTTATAGTATAATGATATTTCATTGTTACAGTTAGGTGACATAATAGATAGAGTTCTGAATTCAGACACTCACTAGTTGTGTGACAAGTCACTTAACCTCTGTCTGCCTCAGTTTCCCCAACTATAAAATGGGTATACAACAACACCTACCTCACAGGTAGAACCAAACAAGAATATTCATAAAACACTTAGCACAGAGCCCAGTATATAGTAGGCACTTAATAAATTCTGAGAGGGGGGAGAGAAGGGGGGGAGAAAGAGAAAGAGAGAGAGAGAAAGAGAGAGAGAGAGAGGAGGCTGAGAAAAAAAGGAGGTCTTGACAAATAGTCCCAGTTTTTAAAAGCGACAAAAATAAATCAAAGTCCTCAGCTGAAAGTGTTTCTTTCACTCAGGAGTAGCAGAAATTTATTCTTTAGTATATTTTTCCATTTAAGTTTGCCTTTTGTTTTTCAAATGCCCTTGATTATAATTTTTATTATGTTGTGGCCAATACCTGATATATTTAATATTTCTATTTTTCTGCATTAAATAATGAGGTTTGTATGCCCCAACATATGGTTGTGTTTTGTAAAGGTTCCAAGTGCAGTTGAAAAATATGTATGTTCCTTCCTATTGTCACTCAGACATCAGAGTTCTATCATATCTATGGATTCCTGATTAGGGAAAAGCCATAAAATACAGTAAAAAGTGAAAAGCCATAAAAACTTAAACTCTGTGAAAGGTAGAAGCCCAAAAATGGTGACCTGTTAAAATCATAACAGATGCTGAATCACAATTTAGACACTGAGTCAAAACTTAGATATTATGACCTATGAAAGCCATAACAAGAATATCGTGACCCATATGTGACCAGTACATGATCAATATACAAACTTAAGTTTGGCATAACATTGGCTTAACGTCCAACCTTATTACTAAGAAAAAACAAAAAACAGAAACAAAAATATCCCCCAATCAGTAGTGATGCACTCTCTAGCTCCTCCTCCCTTTGTCTGTTTTTTATAATTAGTATGGGGATTTTGGGGGTTCTTTGGTGAGGATCCACTACTGTCTGGCAGTTGCCCCAGATTGCCCCTGTTTTGTAAGTAATTATAATGCATGACTGAACTCCTATAATAAATTTGGAGCTCCTTGGCCTCTTCTTTTGGTATCAAGAACACCTCCCAGTTATGGGGGAGGTACAGAGTTCCCCAGCCAAGGGAATTCTGGACCTTACAATATCTTTTCTAAGATTTCTAAATTTCATTCTGGTCTTTAACTTTTCTTAAACCTTCATTTATTCAACTTCAGAAAAATGAAACACTTGTACAGCTGTGTGTATATGGGTGTGGGAATGCTCTTGCATTGACAAAGTAGGGCCCTTCTTTCTCCTTGGGTCAAGTTCCCTTTGGGCTTGGCCACAATTGGCATGACTCTAACATCAGCAAGAAACAAAAAGAAGATTTACAAGTGAAATGTGGTGGTTTTTTTTTTAATTTTAAAAGAGATAACATAAAAATCTAAGTTCTTGAAGACCAATTGATTATCAAATACCAATGAATTGGCCACTGAAGCAGTTTATGAAACATCCCATTTCCTGAAAAGATGTGTTTGAGTGGCCCCCAGGACAACAGCAAGAAACAAGGTGTGAGAGTCAGCTAGATGGCACAGTGGATAGAGCACCAGCCCTGAACTCAGGAGTACCTGAGTTCAAATCCAGCCTCAGACCAGACATTTGACACTTACTAGCTGTGTGACCCTGGGCAAGTCACTTAACCCCAATTGCCAAAAAAAAAAAAAAAAAAAAGAAACAAGGTGTGACTCAAGGGCAATCATAAACCCTGAAAGAAAGGGTCCTAGTCCTCTGTCCCTTTAGCTTTCATTCTGCCTTTACTCTTTCTCAACAAGGGAATAGGCTCAAACACTCAGATACCTAGCTAAACTCCCAAGATATACCATATTGTCTTCTTAAGAAAAAAAATACTTTCTCCTAAAGTATTTTTTTTAATAAGAAAAATGAGCAAAACCAAAGAGACATTGATACCTTTTCTTTAACAATTTTAAAGTTCTTCTATTTGCTCTTGGACACTCAAGTTAAAGCAAAATCAAAAGCTCCAGTTTCATTTCATTAGATTTCATGGCTAATCTGGCTAGGAGGAGCCACTTTCATCCAATTCACACAAATACTTTCTACCTAAAGAGCTTTGAGGTTTTGATTCCATTGCATTTACTTTAGAATACACTTATTCGGGAGGCCCGGGGAGAAAGTGGAAACCTCCATTACAAGGCAGTCTAACAGATAGCAGTTAGGACTGGACCTTTAAAAATTTATTTTATTCTGAAAGAAATTCATAATTAAGCTTCACAAGTATAAAGTCAAGTCATCAATCTGAATTCAGGAATAATGCATATGGATTTAGATACAATTCCACCTGTAGATTTTAAACTTTAAATTTGGAGAGAGACACCACTCTGCATTAAAATGAACTGGAATTTCTGCACCCACTCTTTTTTATACAATTTACATTGTGGTAGTAAAACTATGACAATCCCAACTCCGTGATGGTTTTAAGCTTCAGAAAGTTCATCAAGATCCTTCTTTCTCCATAGGTCAATTTCCTCTTGGACAGCAAGCTGTTTCTGCTAAAGCTGTTGTTCAAATAAGTGTTCTGTATTTGCCAAGCAGGCTTCTCACCATTACAGCTTTTCCTGCAATCAGGAAATAAGGCATGCATTTCCAACTCTACCTGGCTTATTACAGCTAGTTACCAGACTTTTCTCAGTGGTAGTGTAGTCTCCTTTTCACACTGGACACTCTGAACCCAGTATTAACTGGCTTCTGAGTTACTATCCCTGTAAGAAGAAATAAGATTTTATTTTTTTATCAGCTAAGGGAAGCTTAGTATTTTCAAAACTAGATAATGATGGCATCAAGCCCTCACCTGACTCCAAACATAGTCCCTTACACTGGAGTACAGCATCACACTCCATGAAAAATGATATGAGGAACCAGGAACTGATGAATTCTTTAAAAACTCTGCAAAGAAATGTTCAATCATTCCTTCAATTGCTGTTGACCTGTCAGGTCCAGAACTCCCCTGGGATTAGTGGGTGCCAGATTGGCCTCCAAAGATCAGCACAGGTTTGATGATCCAGTCTTGGTCTAGTAAACTGCTTCTTGGAAATGGTCTAAAGCTTGGGGTACACTGTGGGAGTGTGTGTGTGTGGGGGGGAAGGCATTGGATTGTCCAAATGATCCCAGAGTTGTAAAAAATGTGTTGGTTGCTATGTACCCCACAGCCACCATTATCTAAAAAGCTGGAATAATTTGTTACTTCTTCAATAGTCTGATTCACTTTTCATGAAAATATACTTTGACAGTTTAGGGCTAACTTTGTCCTTGCATTGGCCATATAAGTAGTGGGAGGGGAGAGGGAAGGGGACAGCTGCATCTACAGCTACACTTGCCACCAATGTCTCTGCCATCTCCTGTATCCAGGCAGTTTTCCTCTTGCCTTGCCTCAAAGTTCACTCTAGCCCTGGACTTCTAACACTACACATATACTCCACGTCCGTGGCCCCTTCCTCTGTTAAAGACTCCACTTTAAGGAACGTACTCAGGACAGCAAGGTGTTCATTCCTCTCCAGGTTTTACTCCTCACTCTCCAGACTTTCTCTTTCATGCTCCCGCCCATGAGTATTTTACCCAATCCCTCCCTTTCAGCTTCCTTTTACGTACTGTCTTCCCCAACTAGAATGTAAGCTCCTTGAAGGCGGGACTGCCTTGCTGTATATATTTGTATTAAGTGCTTAGTAAAATACCTGGAATATGGTAAGTGCTTTATAAATGCTTGTTGACTTGTCCATAGGTTGGGTCCTACTTCCTTTTCCTTTTCTTCCTCCAGCAGCACCAGCAGACTGTGTCACATGAGGTGCTGAGGCACCCCAGTATACTTCTTTAATATTTATTTGTTGTTGTTGTATTTGCCTAAGTCTGAAAGGGATATATTGAGATTCCTAACTTAGATGGTTCTGCTATTTCTCCCAATACTTTGATTAACTATTCCTTCAAAATTCTTTGTTTTCTTTGAACTGGAACTAGATTTTGGCTATGACATTCTTGGCAGTTCTCACTTTGGGGTTTCTTTAAGGAAGTGACTGGAGGATTCTATTTTCACTTTTACTACATCTTTGCATTTTTCATTTATATTTTGAATTATAACATTTAGGTTTTTATTTAGTCATGGTTTTCAGGAGGTCTAGTCATTTTTAAAACATATCTCCTAGACTGGTTTTTCAGGTCAGTTGTTTTTGATACTAGACACCTTATGTTTTCTTTGAATTTTCCAACCTTTTTATTTTTGTTCTAACATTTCGTGTCATCATCTGGAGCCATTGAATTCTATATGCTCCATTCTAATTTTCTGGGAGGGTGCTACTTGAATAAAGTTTCCCTGCTTTCTCTTCTAAGCAACCGTTTCCATTTTTTTCCTTCAAAGCTCTTACTTCATTTTGTGTCTCTTGCTTCATTTCTTCCAGCTATTCTGGTTGCCCTTGTAGACAAGCTATTTTATTTTTCTCCTAAGGCTCTCCATTTTAGTTGATACAGTGTTACTCCTTTTTGGAGAGTGTTTTGTAACCATAGTATTTCATAATTGCTATATGGTTTCTCCTGTTTCCTCATATCTCCAGCCTCAGTTCTGGGACTTTGTGCCAGGGCCAGGTTCCTAACCCCTTGGGATGGGGTGGTTGAGCTCTATTTGGTGCTGACCTCAATGTCTTTAGCTCCTGTTCCTGGTTTCTACTTCCCCTAATGTACCTGTGCTTAGTATTGGCAGCTTTTAGCCCTCATAGATTGTTATGACTCACAGTTCTGTGGTCTTCAAGCTGCCTTGGAGGGTCCTTGGTCACTGCATTGCAATCTGTGGTTTCCAAACTCCATGAGAGATTTCCATTCAGAGCACTGCTGGCTTCCACCTGCCTGGGGATCCTAGTCAAATCACCACATGACAAGTTTTCATAAAAACTTAAGACCACTAAGCACTGGAAAGGATTTTAAACTCCACGTTCTTTACCTGGAGTCCATGGACCCCTCTCCCCAATGGCTGTGGATAGATTTCAGGGGGTCTATGAAATTGGAGAAAAAAATCTTTACCTTCACTAACCCCTAACTGGAACTTAGCATTTCCTTGAATTATTGAATTGAAATATGAAAGCAGGCAACAAACATCATTCTGAAAAGTATCCCTGGTCTTCACCAAGCTACTGGAGGGACCCATGAAGCAAAAAAAAAAAAAAAAGGTTAAGATTCCATGATCTATTTCAATCCTATCATTTCACAGGTGAAAAAACTAGGCAACAGAGGTGAAGGGATTTTTTTTTTCTAAGTCAAACTGTATCAGAGCTGAAACATGAACCAAGCTTTCCTGAAAGCCACATCCTGCTGTTTCCCTAGATTTATTAGACCAAACAGGCTCCAGTGCGCCCCATACACTGGACAGGAGCTAATTCACTGAAAGCCATGTCTGTGACACCAGAACTTTGCTCTTTTGAGGTAACAGTTCTTTTAAGTATGCTTAGTTGACTTGGTGAGAGAAAAGAGAGGAAATCAGACCAACTTTTTGTTAAGCCGCATATGACCAGACCAAATACACTGTAATAAATAAGGTTTATTGACAAATGTCAATAGAACACCTGTTCTAATATCAATTTAAAAAAATATTTTATTGGAGTCTTTTTAAAACATCTCTAAACTGCTGGTAGTAATAATTTTACTATTTGTCCTGTTTTGTAGTTCTCATGTTAGATCTTTAGAAACATCTTATACATTAAGTAACTGGGTCGTGGTACAAAAAAAGATGTATCTTTGCTTATTCATAAAATTTTTTTAATAATTTATTTTTGTTGTCCATTTCATTAGCAAATTTCTATAAATCTGTCATTTCTCTGGGAAAACTCGTTATGTTACCCTCAAGAATCAAATGATGAAATTTGAAAATACAAGATGGATTTCTCTGAAATGGAAAGGATGCTGAAATCTATTCATGGATCCCTTAGGAGGACAAAGGTGGAGTGGTCCAGCTCTAAAATCCTTTCCAGCTCCTAGTGGTCTACGTTTCTATGAATGCTTGATGTAATATAGCAATCTGACTGAAGATGCCCCCAGGCAGTTGGTCTGTGTAAAATACAACAAAGACAAATAACTCATATTAGTTAGCCAAAGAAATATCAAATGCTAAAGCAAATTTTTCAACTAGATTTTAGAAATGTCATAGTTATGTAGTTTATTTCCATTAATATTATTATGTAGCACTTTTGTATTCTAGAAAGTAAATGTACACTTGGATAATAAAAAATAATAAATATAAAATAATATACTTACGAAACATGCCTTCAAAATGATGGTATATTTACAGTAAACCTTAGCCAAAACACATACAAACAGGTCTCAAATGCAAGATTTCCCATTAAAGTTAAAAGTTATAATTCACAAATGTTGATGAACCCAGTTACAGGAAAAAACCAGAATAACAAATAAAAAACCAGAATAACAAATATTTCCAAGAATCATTCTGCATATTAAAGTTACTTCTATAACTATAACTTCTATAACTGGTTCATGGACAAAGTGCTTACTTTTTTTTTTTTTTTAATACTGGACCTATAATTTCTTTAATGTAGGAAACTTCAGGGAAGGGAACTCCCTCTGCCGTTGCAGCTCAGAACCTACTAAAAAATTCTTGCCTCAGAGTTACTTGGAGCACTAAACTTATATGACTTGCCCAGTTTCACAATCAGTATGTACCAGAGTTAATCAGACCCATGATCTTTCTGATGCTGAGACTAGCCCTCTAGTTACTATACCATGCTGCCTAAGTAAATATTCCAACAAGTAAAGAAAACATAAACTCTCAAACAACACATAATGAAATACAGGAAACAGAAGAAAATTGAGATAGTTAACTTCATCCTTCTATTCCCTACTGGGTTCAAGGAAATTTTTTGTATCTGCTTAATTCACTAATAAAAAGCTATTTTCATCTTAAGGTCTGATTTTGAACAGTAAACTTATTTTAGCAAAATCACATGTGGTGAATGTTGTATACACTAAGTATGTAAGTATAAATATGTATTTGTATTTTTTGTCCATTTCATAATTCTCTCTATAAGGTTTGTTCTGTGCAAGTCACTATATATATGTACACACTGATCAAGGTTGAGGTAGGTTGAACAAAAGGAAAAATCATTTCAGTACTTTGGGAACTTTAATTTTGCTGTCATTTCCAAGTAGATGAAAAATATAGAACCCTTGCTTAGTTTCAAAAACTGTACTAGTCAGGAGCACACTTATGAAGGTAGAGATGACTGTCAATGACTAATTGATTATGGAGTCCCCACAAGAAGAACCTAGTACTTTTTTGCCTTAATATACTTTCCAATGTGTTAAAAAGTCCTTAAAAATTCAGTATTGTGGGGTAGTTGGGTGGTGCAGTGGATAGAGCACTGGCACTGGCCCTGGCCACGAGGGCCTGAGTCCAAATCCAGTCTCAGACACTAGCTGTGTGACCCTGGGCAAGTCACTTAATCCCAATTGCCACCAAAAAAAAAATAGCATTATGAAATTATTTGTTCTGTGTTTTAATATGGGAAATTAGCATGCTTTTATACCAACTGGTAACTCTACCAATGCCGACTGGCAACTATTCTGCAGCTGCTTAGGAGATTTAAGAGGTTAAACAACTGCCCTGGGTTATAAAATATGCGTAAAAGGCTTGGCTTGAAATCAGGTCTTCAGATTTTGTATTCTAAAGTCTTTTTTCAAAATGAATTCCAAAGTGGGAAATAGAATCAAGAGCCTAATATATAAGGATATTATATGGTCATTAAAAAGCTATGTAGACCTAGTTACAATTGAATGACATTATATCTTTCAGAGAGTTAAAAAAGATCTCTACATAGTAGGGGTTCTTAACCTTTTTTGTCATGGATTCTTTTGACGGTCTGGTGAAGCCGATTCAGAATAAGGCTTTTAAATGTACAAAATACATAGCATTACAATGGAAATCAATCATATTGAAATAGTGATCAAAATGTTAAAACAAGTTCACCCCCTCCAGGTCAAGAATCTTTGCCATAGAGGAATTCGTTATTAATAGTCAAGAACTTCACTTAGAAAAGGAAAAGCTCAGCTTTGTTTACAAGTCAATGCATTAGTTATACTTCCTTTCCTCAATGTTCTTCTGTTATATTGACAATCAATTTACATTAAAAAAAATTAAATTCAAAGTCTTGCATTTAAGCACAAAGCTACATGCCTTCATATAATATAGCCACTAATGTTAATATATTTCTTTAAACCAAGTTGTAATTATTAAACAGTGAATACATTGATGTGGAGAATACATGACCTTTTACAAGCATATAGTCACATTTATTAGTTCATGATTAAATTTCACACACCTGTAGAACCACTAGAAATGCCTGCATCCCAAAATACCTAAAAGCCCTAACATTTATGAAGTTTGTCAATTTTAAACAAGTTCCATTTGATATAATCTTTATGGCTTTTACCATAGAAGATCCACTCCCAGAATGTTATTTGCTATATAGTTAGAAATAGTACATCACTTACTACCTTTCAATCATGAAAGAAAATCGCTGGACCTACAAAAGCAGTAAGCTAACCAATGCAGATAACATAAAAGAACATATTTAAGTTCTATAATTATTCAGCTATATTGGTATAATTATACAAACCTCTACAGTATCACTTGTAAAGACAGGGATTCCATTTTATTAAAATGGTAATTCGGTCTAGAATGATTCCAGTCAAATTCTGAACAGTTTCTCCCATTTTTTAAAAGCTTAAACTTTAAAATATCTTCTAATAAAAAAGATAAATCTCTTTATATAAGCAAACAGGCCATTGCTTTTATAAGAATTATTTATTGTATATCATTATTGTAAAGTGGCTGTTTAATACAGTACTGTGCATAAGTTTCTCTCATCCTCAAATAAACAGAAATGGACTAAAATAAAGACTAAGCAAGTGGAACACAGATTAAAAAAAAAGGGTCATTGTGCAGGGACTTTCCCATCAACAACACCTACGTGGTCATGTTAGTCTCTCATTTATTCTGAGTATATGGCTATTTCCTCTTTCACATAAGTTTTGGATTCTTACCAAAAAAAGAATAATTCTCACAGTAATTCTCACGTTACATAAATATTCTAACTAATTGTAGCACAGTAAGATTTAAATCTAGCCCATTCTTCAGTAACAATAATGTGTGATGGGTTGAACATAATACATCCAATAACAGATCAAGAAGTCTATCTACAGTTATAATGAAGGAAAAAACCAAATAACCCTAACATATTTTTAATATGTTATGATTTTTCACTTAGGCATTATGATAAATCTTCAGTTAATTATCACTTTGTGCAACAAAACCATGTTTATCAAGAATGTGAACAAGTTGAAAAAATTAAAATCATAGAATCATACCTGCACTTTTCATATTGAAGGAAAAATACTGTATATTATCACTTGCTGATGATTAATAAGGCAAAACAGATCTGAAAATTTTGAAGCATTTTCTTTTGGGTTCTCCCTATCTAACAGCAAAGAGACATCTTACTGATTTGCCAAGCAGGGCTACCTGACTGAAAAGATGAAGCTTTGCTTTTTTTTTTTTTAAAGTATAGTCAATATATTTTCAATTGCTTTATACAGGTAAAATAAATGAGATACTAATCAGCTAAAGGGCAAACAATATTCTAAAATATACTTCACCTATAAATCATTTTATTCCATAACGTTTTATAAAAATAAATTTTCCATAATTAAAAGGCTCCTGTGTTCTTTGAAGTTGAAGATTTTGACTTTTAACATTTTACATGGTCTAAAAATTCAAAGAAACCAAATATTCATGCAAAATATCCTCAAGAAAATATAAAATATTTGCAGAAGCCAGAGTTCCAAAACAGTTTAAAACAGTGACCTATATTTAACTGTCAGCTGTTTATTATAATTTTTGCCCACATTATCTTTAAATCAGATATAACTGTAGTGTTGACGATTGATATTAAATTGGCTATCAAAAAATATATACTTTTGGCAGCTCATAAAAATTTTACTAAGTGCTGAGGGAGTAAAAAGGCAGAAAAGTACAGGAGTCCACATATCCTTTTTGTTAAATTTAATTTGTCATATGTAGAAGGTATCTATATACAATCAGTGTGCATTGTAACAGTTTCTATTAAAAGTCAATCAATCAGTTCATCTAAAATATTAACTGGCTGCATAGCACATTTGACATTATTGCCCACATTAAAAAGGAAAACAAATGGATTTACAATGAATTTTGGCTGATTTGGGTTCTGATGTGTTCACAAAGGTATTTTTTTAAACCAATGCATCTGAAAAAAAAAAGTTTTCAGAGCATGCAGTTTAGATAGTACATATCATTACTACAAACAATCACAACACTGGCTTTTAAAAAAATGTATCTAATAAAATATCCAATATAAAAGGAACCCTAAAGGATAATATAATGGAATAATGTTCCCTTTCCCCATTTTTACATTCTAAACAGTGATTCCATCAAGACAATTTATTAAAAAGTGTTGTTAATACATTGATTTTTGTCCTTTTTTATGACAAGAAGGCCTGAGTTGGTGGGGAAAGGAACAGTTTAAAAAAAGCCTGAGAGGGGGAGGGAAGGAAAGCTCATTTAATTAATTTACAATAATTTACAGCTATTTTATTTTGTAAAAAGGCATTACAATTTATCACAAACAAGAATTCCTGGATATTTTACAGTCATAGGTACAGAATTTAAATATTCAAGCTTGTGATGAGAAGCGGCAAGGTGGTCGCAGTGTACAATGTAAACAAGTAGCTTTGGAAAGTGAACAAAGTCCTTGAGAGTTCTTTGCTAAGGAAAAACAAAACAAAACAAAACTCTTCATTCCTTCCTGAAACATGATTACAGGTCAGTGTGTAAAGTTCATTTACAAACATAATTTAAATGGAGTTCAGCCTAAAATCACTGACACAAAGAATTTTATCCAGTCTAAATGGGGCAGTGTTGAGGTCCCTGTAAAAAGTAAACATTTTCCATTATTTAAAAAAAAAAAAAGTGCTACAACACTTTGTAACACAGTGCAGCATAATCCTTAAATACAAAAATATTTTTCTTCTGTTGGGATAATAGACCTTGCATCCTGGAAAGAAGTAACAATACTGCTACTGATAGAGGATCCTGTCCTTATCTTTCAAGTCATGTAAGGCAATTACTGTGGTAATTTACGATATATGGCTAAAACAAAGTCCAGACGGGCAATGTCAGTATTTGTTATGTTTTCCGGCTACTCCAAGTATGCTCAGGTGTACTTTTGTGATCAGATGAATGTTCAAATGGAGATCTATGACCTAAAGGTGATCTTGAGCCATAAGGAGACCTCTGATCCAGTGGTGACCTAGGGCCACTACTGGAGGCTCTGTGGTCCATCTGCCAATCTGAGTGATACCGATAATCTCTTGAAGTTTTATGGTGTGAATATTCAGAACTTGATCGATGATCTGAGTGCAACCGGTGATCTGAATGAGAACGGTGGTCAGAATGAGATCGGTCTTTTAAACTTCCTTCCAAAACTGATCTGTGATCCCTACTCCTATAGTCATCCATTTTTCTGTGTTTATTATCATTGTAGTATCTGATGAGAGAGAAAATAAGTCTATTAGCAAAACTAAAGACAGTACTTAAAATTAAATTTTACTAATGCAGACTTATCATGGAAAACAATTCACTGCTCTTTTAAATAATGCATAGGTTTAGCATTTCATATCAGGAACCATGAATTCTTGCTATAATCTAATAAATGCCTAATAATAAATAATTATAATAAAATAATAAAAGATTTTAAAAATAGCTTTTTATGTAATCAATTAACAAGCACTTACCATGGGTTTATTAAATTGAAATGACAATTGGGGAAAATAACATTTATTCTTAAGACATTGAAAACTTGTAGGATAAGTATTGCTTCCTTCAGTGAATTCATTCTAAGCTTTGTAAATACACTTTGGTTGGAGTGTAGGGGTTATTCACAATAGTGAATCACTTTCTAGTGACAAAGATCATAAGCTTGAGAACTGGACTTAGGCCTAAGATATCAAGTTGTCCAGCACCTTCATTTTACAAATGAGGAAACTGAAGCCTGGTGAGATTAAGTCCATAGCTACAATTGGTTTTTAGATTTTAGAAGATGAATTTTAGTAAAATACTATACAAAGCTTTTTAGAAAAGAAACACTAATATTAGCAGAGAGAATAAAATGTACATTATTTCATAAGACATTTACTGAAACTAATTTCAGGAAATTTTCAGTTTCAGAAAAAATTATTCAGAAGTTTCAGGAAAGATTATTTGACTTATAATAGTTTTGTGTCCTACTGTAACTTTGTTTTTAAAAAAAGCAGAGGAAGAATGGGTTTTTTTCTTACTGGGTAATTCAAAAGATACAATATGAAAAAAGTTTGAAGACAGTTTTTTTTACTTATAAGTTTATTTGAACATATTTATTTCTCACAAAATATCTTTTATAAAATGAATGGCAAAGTTTACCTGCTTTCTTGTTTGTAATGATCCCACTCCCGGTGATCTTTACCATTGCTAAAGGATGAATACGATCTTTTCCTGGACTCATTCTTTTTGTAAGCATCTCCCTGATGCCTATCTTTATGGTCATGATACTGAGACAAATGTCTGTCAGAAGAATAACTGTCCCTGCTGCTGTCATCATGATTTGTGTTCTCTTTTAGTCTTTCCACATCTGTGTAAAAAGAAAAAAGTCTGACTTATGTTTACAACATTAAGGAACACTAAAGGGAATTAAAAATAACTGAAACACTGATATCTCCAATTCCCACCCCCCAAAAAGCAAAGTTCAATTCCTGAATGGAGCCAGATAAATGTTTGGTAGTAGAAGGGAGGGGAGTACTACTTTTTTAATCGAATGTGAAAATAATTAGAGGTAATAGTAGTATTTCTTTTCTCTTCACTATTTGCACAGTTCCTACAAAATAATGTCATTAAGAACTATTCATAAATATGGAAACTGGCAAGATTATTTCATTTATGGCTAATATCATAAGGGTAGTCTATGATACCTAGAGCCTGGCAATTAGGAAAACTAAATATTTAAGCTAAAATATTTTTACAAGTTTTTATCTAATTAGGCTGTATTAATTATTAACCACAAGATTCTAAATAAAATAACTTTCAGTAATCTTAGAAATGACTTAGGAAATGTAGCTGATGTATAATATATATTCATGAGGAAACAGAACTATTTAGCTCTAACATATAAATACACCTGGATGGCAAAAAACAACATGAAAACAATAATTCGTGTTAATAAGATAAACATACAGTTAGAGAGCAAAACTAAAGTGTTTTAGAATGTATACAAAATATTTATGTTTCTTTTTGAAAGGCAACAATAAATAAAACTAACCTGGATTCCTAATCATATGAGTATTCATGCTGCTGCTGTTCTGGTCATTGTTTTGCTGCAATAAACATATACATGTAAAAATCATTAAAAAACATTTCTGAAATAATTTTTAAAAATTTCCTAGAAAAATTAATCTAGGAAATGATAATGTATTTTTGTGCAGTCATTCTGATGCTTTACAAAAGCTTGTCAATTAGTTTTTTCACTGATTCTTCACTCCCTGGGGATTGCAGTGGGGATTGCCTGGGGAAAGAGCCCCAGGTTTTGGGTCAGAGGATACCAGGACATGAATCCAGGCACTTCTACTTAAGCAAGTCACTTCATCATTCTGGGCTTTAGTTTCCTCATGTGTAAAGTAAGGGGACTGAACTAGACAGCTTCATAGATACTTCTGTGATCAAATCAAACCATTATATTATCTATGAAGAGGGATAATTTTGCCTTTTTCTCTTTGACAATGTTTAATACCTCAACTTCTTTTTCTACTCTTACTGCTACAGCTAGTATTTTAATACTAAGTCAAATAATAGTGAAGGAAAACAGCATGCTTGCTCTGTTTCTAAATTCACTGAGAAAGCTTTCACAGCATGTCTCCATGATAAAGCTAGCTTTTGATTTGAGATATATGCTTCTGACATGTAAAATGCCATGCCTTTGCATTTTAGGAGTGGTGTGTTTTGTTGAAGGTATTTTCTTGTTCTATTTATATAATCATCATTTTTGCTAATTGTATGACTGATTATGCTAATTGTTTTCCTTATGTTGAAATATACTTGCATTCCTTTTACAAAATTCAACTCAATAAGCTCTTATCAAATGCCTATTACATACTAGGTATGATGCCAAGAATACGAAAGATGAAAAAGAAATATGAAGTAATATCTCCTTTCAAGGAGCTTACATATTATCAGATCCTAGTGAATGGTTGCTAGTTGCTATTTTCTCTCCTAAAATTTTATTTGAATTTTTATATCAATATTCATTACTGAGAGTGCTCTAGGGCAGCGCTTTTTTTTCCCCCCCTCCTTTTTTTGGGCAAGGCGATCGGGGTTAAGTGACATGACAGGGTCACACAGCCAGTAAGTATCAAGTGTCTGAGGCTGGATTTGAATTCAGGTCCTCCTGACTCCAAGGCCAGAGCTCTATTCACTGTGTCACCTAGCTTCCCCTAGAGCAGCACTTCTTAAACCGTGGGTTGCGACCAGGTGCTGAAGTGGAAAAAGTTTAAGAAGCCTTGCTCTAGAGTTATCTTTTTCTGCTTTACTCTTTCCTGGTTTGGGTCTCTCAGTGGTATGGAGTTTTATTTTTCTATTCTTGAGAACACGTTTTGGGGTAGTATGGTAATTGTTCACTATCTTATAGCTAGTGCTAGGGAAAGAAAACCCATTGTTTATAATTTAGGATACATGCCATTAAAAGGTTTTATTTTGTTTTATTTATTCTGTAACAAGTTAAGACAAGGAAGAAGTATCAGTTAGCTCAAAGAGAAGGATGTCTTTTGAAGATGACTCATATCCCACAAGTACTTAGAATATATAGAAAGCACAGTCATGATAGGTTCAAAACCAGTCAGTGGCCTTGGGAAGAGTTTGTTGCATTTTGGGGAAGAAGAAAGACTTCCTAATCTACTGGTCTGTCATTGGCCTTTGAAGTCTAAGATGGAGCAGAAATCATATCTTTCGGTTGGACCTGCTCAAGAAATAAGGACCACAAAACATGGGGATTAGATGTAACTAGGAAAGAAATAGTAAAAAGAGCACATTGAAGACCAAAAGATAAGGAGTGTATTTTCAAAAGTGAGCTCTTGGGGAAGATGTGAGGGAGAAGGGCAGAAAGAAAGGAAGGAATAAGGGGAAAGGATTATTATTAAATACCTGCTATATGCCAAGCACTATGCTAAGTGCTTTGCAAATATTTTCCCATTTGATGCTCACAACAATTCTGAGCCATAGGTGCTACTATTATCTGCATTTTCCAGTTAAAGAAACTGAGGTATTCAGGTTAAGTAACTTGCCCAGAATCACACAGCTATTTGAATTTGATAGATTTGAATTCAGCTTGACTTCAGGCACAGTACTCTATGCACTTTATGTACCATGTGGGTGGTGCTATTAGTGCATAAGAAAGTTTATCACTGGCAAGAAGGAACACCTTTATCAGAGAATGAAACAAAGGAGAATGGTTAAGGAGATTAATATTAAGGGTTTTGAGGTGTGGAGCAAGAGAGAAGCAGCAACTTAGGGTGAATTGCCTCTGTTGTCTGTGAGGCATGATACTTGGCTGAGAGGAGAAAAAAAGGTATTGCTGGAGGCTTGAACATTTGATAGAGTTCCCTTTTTATGCAGCATTTTGGTTAGTTTTGCCTATGCTTTTTTCTCTCTTATGTATTCTTTATTAGAAGAGATGACTTACTGGGTAAGGGAAGGATTCATTCACAAATGAAGGTGATGTAAAAAGAAAAACTATCAATAAAAGTTAAATATTAAAATAAATATAAAACTAACAATGGCTTAGCACTTTTGTCACTTCTTTCAGTAGTCAAGGATGCAGTTCATCTGGGCCAAGTGACCTGAAGTCATCACAGGAAACTAAATCCTTTCTTATTATCTCCTTCCTTATATGATAACAAATCCCTATTAACCATTTTTGTTTTGGCAATTGCAGGGCAAAGGTTATTCTTTTGGAATGAGAAAAAGTAAAAACTGAACAGCTCTGCCTTCTTTCTGCTGTAAGTAATCTTTGTTCCATCCACTCTAAGCAGAAGTACTGTGCCTTCTTTGATTCTACTCTTTTTCTCCAATATAGCTTTAAAAAATTTTTGTTTGAATTTTCCTAAACTCTTGAAACTATTTTTTAAAACACTGAAAAATGCTACACTCATATTCATACTCTGTTTATCTGTCCTTATTTTTGACCTCTTTGCTTATCTTTTAAAAATCTAAGTTGGCTGGTGCCAATCAGATATTACGGAGAGTAGCAACAATGAAGAAAAATAGTATTTCAGACAAGAATAATTCCTTGTGCATATGCTCAAATAGCTTCAGATAACTCCCATTTTCCTTTCTCACTGGAATTTTCCCCTTTGTATCCAAAATTACACTCTTGAGTGTCCCATCTCTTGTGGGCTGATTTTCCCTACATAATTTTAGTCCCCAGGACCTATCCTGACTCTAAGGATTGAAATGGGATTTACTTCTCTATCCTGAACTCTGGAATGAAGTAGTCAATCTCCTAACCCACAAAATTCCCATCATTCTTACCTCCAACACCCAAAATCTCACTGTCAGAATCACACTCAGTATACAATTTCCCCTTGCTGGTTTTGAAAGATGAATTATCATTAAGGAGAGTAAAGAAATTATTAAGTGTTCTGCTTTTGGCAGAGTTCCAAAAGATTTCTAGATAGGATGATCCCTTACTAAATTCACTATAACTGAAATTGCTACCAAATTATACCTATGTGCTAGGCTTGAGATCTATCTCCCTAACTCTTTTAACCTTTTTGTTCAGGTGTTCTATAGCATACTTAATGATAAAATCACTTGTTTCCACCTCCACTGATCTTTACCCAAATGCTATGCTTTCCTTCTCGAGTTCCTGGATTGCTTCACATTATTATACTACACACAATGCTACCCAACCCCAACCCACTTTAGTCTATCTTGTTCTGTCTGAATAAGGCATATTATCCTTTCATAATCATATTCCAATCATGAGTATCATCTCATCAAATCTCAGTGGTACCTAAGATGTCAAATTTGCTTACTTGCACTACATTAGTACACTTATCTACTTCTTGCTTTTTATCTAAACTGTATTTAGACATCTGAGGTCATAAGTTTTTACTCTTGGCTCTCTTCTTGAATATCTTCCTCTTGTTATTCTTGTCTGAAATACTATTTTTCTTCATTGTTGCTACTCTCCATAATATCTGATTGGCAGATCTACATAGGCATTTTCCCTTCTACTTTATTTTTATAGCTTAAAGCCCTTTTGATTAGATTTGCAGGGAAACCTGTTAATACAATCTTACTAATCTTGATTTGGTGTACTGAATCCCTGGGCAGGAATCTGTCATCCCTATATTTTAAGCCATTGTTGAGAAGCTCAAAACCCATTTTCAAGCACTCCCTCCTTAGCCACCATTTGCTTCCTAACTCAATTTTTCTCTTTTGCTTCTCTTCCTTGGCAACAGTAAGGAAAACACAACCTGTGCCTTAAGGTCTTCAGTTTGTAGCAATAATTTTTAAGGTTCCTTCTGACAGTCACATTTATGCCCAGGCTAATCACTGGAAGTGTGAAGTAGTCATCAATTTTGATAAGAGTTCAGAAGTTTGTCTTCAATACATACCAAGAAAATAACAGGATTTTCTGCTGGTATTAGATTAACGAATCGATGCCTTAGTACCCATCAGTAAGAAATTACCAATCGCTACGTCTTTTTGCTTTTTCCTGTGATCCTTAATGACTATGGCAAAATGATATCATTACTTGGAGGGCAAGGTGCAGCTTCTTTCTCACATTATTCATCTTGCTCTTCAGAAAAAACTTCAAAAAATGTTTTTATTTGTTTGAATTCTGTCCTTTTCCCTCCTTTTCTTTGTGATACTTCTAATCTTCAAACGTCTAACAAGAGTGAAGTCTCTATTTCTCCATTTTCCCCCATTAGAATCCTACTTCTGTTTTCTTTGGGAACCCATCATTGTGCCTAACAACTAGGAGTGTGGAGAGACATCCCTCAAATCCCTTTACCTTCTCTTCCAGGAGGGAGCCTAGTCTACATTTAGTGAGGTAAGGGTAGGAGAAATCTTCAGTGCAGCACTTAAAGCCTTTCACAAAATGGCTCCACCTTACCTTTACAACATAAACACATTCAACTTTCCAGACAGACTGGCTTACTTGCTTTTCTCTGACCACCGTTACCTCTTGCTTCCATGCCTTTCCTCACCTCCATATCAAAAAACTCCTACCTTCAACAGGATCCTTTCCTAATTACCTCTTCAAATAACCACACACACATATATTTGTCTTATCCATCAATATGATGTAAAACTGAAGGCAGAAATTGTTTCTCATTTTGTTTTTGAACCCCAGAACTTAGCAAAAGATAAATGCATACTAAAAACTTGTTTGATTAGAAAAAAAAGACCTTGTCTGATTAGAAAAAAATAACTACATGTGGCAGTTTCCAAAAATTCTACTTTCCTCTCCATTGTGAATTTACCTTATTCATATTTTATTATAACAATTTAATCTGATTCTCTTACACACATGCTTTTTTTTTCTGCCAACCTAACACATTGGCATCTATTTATATAGTTAATTAAATTTAAAAAGGAGGAATTTATAGCAAGATAAATTGCATTAAAATAACCTTAAAACACACAAAATACCTGGGAATTAATCTACCAAGATTCATTCATGACATATAACCACAAAGCATTATTTATGGATGGGATGGATATACCAGCATAATAAAAATGAAAATAGCAACTAATTACAGATTCTGTATTATGCCAATCTAACTTACAAGTATTTATTTATAAAAGTAGAAAGAATAACAATTTATTTGAAAGAAAAAAGGTCTAGAATCTTGAAGAAAATTAATTAAAATGATGTGGGAATGAATATGACCTAACACTATCACATCTAAAATGATTATTATAAAAATAACCATCAAAACTATTTGATAGTGGTCGAAAAATAGATCAGTGGAACAGACTACATAAGCACAACTAAAAAATAAATGAACATAGCAGCCCAGTATTAAATAAACTCCAAATATAAAGTACTGAACTTCTTATTTGACAAGAAATGCTAAGAAAGGTAGAAAACGGTGTGGAAGAAAATAAATTTAAACTAGTACTTACGATATGTAAGACAGTAAGCTCCAAATAGATAAGAAACATAAACAGTCACATTTAAAAAAATAGAAGAAAATGCAAGATGATACTATTAACAAGCATGACTATAGTGGGAATTCTTTTATAAAAAAGGGATAGAAGTGACAGATGAAACAGACAACTCTGACTACAGAAAATTTTAAAAAATGGAATCAACAAAAAAATCAAAGCAGCTAGAATAAGAGAGAAAAATCTCATCAGATCTGATACTCTTAATACTTCAGTGGAACTTACTGATGTAAGTATTCCTGCTAACAATATAGAGCACAATCTATTCCTGCTTGTATATCCTATTGCAACTATAGTTCATACGTTCCCCTAAATTTTCCAGGGGCAGGGATCTACCTAAAGTTGTAGGCTGCTGTTCTTGCATGGGATATTTTTCAGTTATTCCTTAGCCTACACATGTTAATATCACACTTTCATTTTTTATAAAACATTTCTTGGATAATATCCTTTAACTTATTTCTTCCCTGGTTTCCTTCAAGTCCCAGCTAAAATCCTTAGGACAGGAAGTCTTTCCTAATACTTCTTGACTCTACTGCCTTTCCCCCGTTAGTTATTTTCTATTTGTCTTGTAAATAGCTTATTTGCACATTGTTTTTGCTTGCTGTCTCCCCCACCAATTGTGAGCTTCTTGAAAACAGGGGCCATCTATTGCTTTCTGAGCCCAGCTCACTGTCCATTTATACTGTCTATACAAGATACACACAGACATACACCCCTGAAAGACGGGGGGGGGGGAGAGAAAGAGAGGAGGGAGGGAGAGACAGAGAAGAGGAGAGATGAATGTATTCTACAGGTTGTCCTAACTGAACGACATAATCTTAGCAATAGGCATTATTCATCTATTTGGTTTTTCCTGTGTGAATAATTTAGACCAAAGTCTTGAGAATGATTAGAGATCTCATTTAGGAGACTCTGCAATGATCTGGTGCTTAATGTAATCAACACAATGCCAAAAGGAACACCTAGAAGACCTTACCATCTACAGGTAATCCCTTTTTAATTTGAACTCTGATAGATCTCCCTCCATTACAGCCTTGAACACTTTTGACAGGCATCCATTTCCCTATTTAATGTTCTACTTGATATTGGTAATCAGAAGGTCAAACAAAGTTATCTTCTATGTTTATATTTTTCAAAGAACTTCATATAATTATGACATGCATGGGAGACAAACTGTTGTAGAACTTTTAAGGTGGCATTTGCTCTACCAAATCGAATGCCTGTCTCCTCAACAATGGGATCCTGTATTTTGAACATCTTTCGAAAATCTGCACGATGGCAGAAATGTAGTCTACTGTAGAATATCACACATGCTAAAGCTTACCAATACCTTTTAATACCCTCAACAAGCCTGTCTTTGATGCATATGCAGGTTATTCTCATTCAAAAATCTATGTCGATGGGAAAGTATTTCACCTTTTAAAAAAATTAGTTAAACAATCTTTTCCCCATTCTTAGCATCTTTCCCTCCTTTACATACACTAAGAAATGACTCCTCAATGCCCTCAAGATTGTGTTGATCAAATATAAAACAGAGTCTGTGTTGAATGTTTCTACCAGGTTTGTTTTCTTCAGCACCAATTCTGCTTTCTCAAAAAAATACAACTAAGACTATCTTTGATGGTGGAAAGAATTTGTTATAAAAATTAAAAACTTGGAATTTAAAAGTTAAAAGGTGGAATTTAAAGAAAATGTATTATATAACCAGAAATGAGGTAGTATGTGTCTGTATGTTTGTGTGTGCATGTGAGGTTTATGAAAAATCCACAAGTCTGAATAAGACACCATACTACAGTTGTGCAATCTTAATCCTGCATGTTTTTTGACCATAAAATGTATGATGGTACTTATTACCAAAGATATGAGGGGCTAAGGGTTATAGAAAATTCACTTCTTGACATTAAACAACTTGGATAAATATTTTACTTAACAGACTAGTAGATAATAAACTTCTGTCTCTATAGAATTTGTATGGAATAGGAATTAAAATTCCTGCTGTAACCAGCAGTTTAAACTTCAGGAGCAAGGTTCCTGAAAATTAAGTTGACTAAATAAAACATTTTGGGTACCCTTAAAAAAACATTTCTAAGGCTCCATCATAAATTGAATTCATAGACTTTTGAATGACTCTAATTTTTAAGGTACATAAAATATGTTTGTAAAATGATATTCAAATATCAGAATGTACTAGGAACACCTGAAATAAGATTAAGCACAGAAAATTCCCCAACTAGAGGAAAGCTGAAGCCCTAATGCTAATAGTCCTTGAAATTCTTTTTAATGTGTCTTTTTTTTTGGAAACAAGCAGTTGGATTGGTTAAGCTTTCAATTTTTTAATATTAAAAGATTGTTTAAAAGATTTTTATATGCTTATGTGGTTTCTTTTGAATAGGTGAAAAGATAATGAAAATTATTTTCAGATTCTTTGAAATGACTGAAAAGGGAAAATAAACATTTTACAATACTGTAGAACTTTGAATACCTTTTAGTAAGTAATTATAAATTTTACTTCAGGTTTTCCTTAATGGATGAAAAATAGTTTATAATTTTTCTAGTTAAATTCAACCATAAGCATTAGTAATTATGGGGCTAGTAATTACAACCTACTGGGGGAAAAAAGTCATCTTAAGAACTCCAGTTACTTTTTAAGTAACAATTTGAAATTTCAAGAGCATCAACTTCTGTGTTCATGTTTTATAAGATGCATTAAGTTTTGGAATTGTGTTTTGATGAATGTAGTGATGATAAAGAATATGCAGAAAATAAAGAAATTACACAGCAAAAAAAAAAATTAGATCTTGTCCATCCTTTGTCTGCATATTCTTCCACTATCATCCATCCATCCCTTCTGGATGACTTAATTGCGTCTCTCAAAAGCGTCTTTTTCATTTGAGTGCTTCTTTCTGTTTTAAGGAGTGATATGATATTGCTCATAAGCTTTCACCAAGATTTAACAAATGAGCTTATATTCCTAACTAATGTTGACTGTCGCTCCTCCACTTGACAAGGATATCAACTGTTTGCTGACTGATGGTTTTTATGATATTTTGGTCTCCATGCTTTGGCAATTAATTCATACTGATTAAGCTTCTATGCAAAATTGCTACAGTCCTGTCATTTATTTCTTATTTTTTTTTGCCATCTTATGTATGATGAGTTATGGGTCATTCATTTATTTATTTCACTGTACACCAAATGGGAATTTGTTAAGAAGCTCAGCCAGAGTTCTCAGTCTGCATTTTCTGCATTTCCCTCCCTGGATCCCAAGACCCAATTTGGTCTAGTTGTACTGCAGTAGGTACTTCACGGTTGGAGCAGAAACTTAATTTAACTCCTAAAACAGGCCATGCTGCCCCCTCAGTCTTAATAGTCCAAGCAGTTCTAATAGGGCAAGGAAGGGGGTAGATGGCATACAGTCCTGCTGCTGGTATGGCAGCTCTATTTTTACTTTACTTAGAAAAATACAGTTCTTCACCTTCTAGGGAGCAAGACAGAGAAAAAACGTTCTCAGTAAGAAGAGGCAGCTGGATAGGCCGCTGGGGCCAGTTCTGCCAATCCTAATATGATGGATTATTTAAACAGGATGAGTTGGTATTATTTAATTGCGTGACATATATTTTTCCTTATTTCTGTGACATGCGTTGGAGCATAAGCTGTTATTTTTCTTTCAGTCTTTTTGCAAACGTGTATCATAAGTACTAACATCCTCTCATGTTTTGCAAAATATTTCTCTGAGGACTTTGGACTTGTGATAAAAGCAACTTCACCAACTCCTTAAGTTATCTCTCCAAATAGAACCTATAAGCCACTCTTCCATTTAGCTGTACTTTCCTGGTGTCTTCTTGTTTTGTTTATAGTGAGAATATCAAGATTGCTAATATTCATTACCTTCAGTAGCATGTCTAACAGTTGGTCTGTGCATAAACATCTCTCTCTATCTTTAGTGTATCAACAGCTAAGTTAAGGTTTATAGATATTCTAAAACTTGTGTGATTATTACTTCTTCTCTGATAAAAGTCTGATATACAACATATTATCAATTTATACATATATATCAGACTAAGAACCATTGCCTGTTGGAATGAAGCACCTAGATGGCACAGTAAACAGAGTGCTGGATCCAGAGTTTGCAACACCTGAGTTCAAATCTGGCATCAGGCACTTATTAAGTAGGGCAAGTCACTTAACCTCTGTCTGTCTCAATTTCATCATCAATAAAATAGGAATAATAATAAGATCTAATTGTTAAGAGTTGTTGTGTTGATAAAATGAGGTAATATTTGTAAAGAACATTGCAAACCGTAAAGTGCTGCACAAATGCTAGGTAGCTATTATTAGATAGAGTCAAACAGCATCAAAAAGCAGTTTTCAAAAGAATACAAGTAATGAGTACTAAAGAACAGAAAAATTAAAAAGTAGAATAGACTAAGAAATAAGCACCCAGTGTTAGCTAAACTAAAGAACATAAACCAGTGGCAAAAGTAGACAGAACTGCTGGGAAAACTGGAAAGTATCTGACTGTACACTACAATAAATTCCAAATGAAGTTAGCTAAAAATAAAAAGTGACATTACGCAAATATTAAGACAATCATTAGTAATTAGATTTTACCATGAGATAGAAGTGACAAAAGAAAGACAAAACAAATAACAGTCACTTAATTAAACAACCTTTGCAAAAAAAAAAAATGCAAGGAGAATATGAAAAAACTATTTATGGAGAAAATGATTTTTGGATTAATCATCTCAGTTAAAAGTCAGATATTTAAGATACACAGGGAACCGAGAAAAATAAAGTCTAAGATTCATTCCCTAGTGAATAAATTGTGAAAGTATATAAGCAATTTTCAAAAGAAAATTGAAAATCTTATTTTTAAAAGTCATCCATAATTATTAATAATTAGAAATATAAGCAACTCTGAACTCTAACCTCATACACATTAAATTGGCAAAGAGAAGTTAATGGGGAATGTTAGTGTTGAAGGAGAGTGCAAGAACACTATTGGACCACTGAGAACTATTTAAAATTATGCAAGAAGTTACTAACATTATCATACTCTTTGACATAAAATTTGGAGTGAAAAACTGGAAACAAATAGGTACCCACTGATAGGGGTATGTGAATGTAATGGAAAATTAGTGTGCCATTACAGACATATAGTTGTGAAAGAAAATGTTTATGGGTAAAGGGGCAGGAGGAGATGGACTTGAGTTGAATAAAGAAATCAACTATAAAAGTGATTTGGAAGACTTTGGAATTATGAGGGCCAGAGACCAAATTTGAGCAGAAGGAATTTTAGAGGACTTGAAAAGCTGAAGGACAAGAAGGGTTGGAGGTGGAGAAAAAAGTGTTAGAGAGATTTAAAAAAAAAAAAAAAAAGGATGTCCTAGAGCTCAGTAAGAACTTGATCTAAAGGAGAAGCAAGGTGAGGGAGAAGAATCTCAGTAGAAGGAATTGGGAAAGGAAAGAAAAAAGGAGAGAGACTGAAAACCCAAGGTAAAGGAGAAACAGCAGCAATGCCTTGAGCTGAATAAAGAAAAGGAAGAGAAGTGGAAAAAGAAAAAAGACTCAAGGAGAAAGTAGCTGATAAGATTAGGTAAGTAAAATAAACTGTCTAGACAAGGTAAGAGGTTAGAGAGGGGAAAACAATGTACGTGGCTTTTAAGATTTAAGAGAAACCAAAGAGATTATCAAATATTAACAAAATGATAGAGTAACAAATTTAGAGTTATGTTCACCCAAAAGCAGTTTGCAATTGTGATTTTACACAAGAGTTCCTAGCAAGAAAGACAAAACTTAAGTAAGAACCTTACTTCTAGCAAGTGTGGCAAGAAGGAAACATTTTGCAGTTGCCTACACTGATAATGCAGTGTTTATATTTCTTTTGACAACCAAGTGACTGCTAAGAGCCGACTGGTTTCTGATCATTAAAAAAAAAAAAGAGGATGGAGAAAGAATATTCAACTTTCTAGGTTATCAAGGACAAAATCTTCACTTGAAAACTGGAAGAACTTCAGTGTGAAAACTGAGAAGGGAAAAGGGAAAGAAGAAGTAAAAGGAAATCTTGACTTATGTCAGGAGGTTGGAATGACATCACAAAAAAAAGATAAAACAAGGTAGATTTTAGTTATAAAACTAATTTGAGGGTGCTCTTAAAGAAAAGGGAGCTAGATGCTCAAAACTGGTTATTGTCCTCCAAGGAATGATTATTATATAATTCTAAATATTTTGTCAGGAGAGATTACTTAATAGCTAGAAACTAGTAGTAATGATGATTCCTGCTGAGGGGATATTTAGGTACCTACTTATTGACTTGATAACAAAAAATGGATGTGGTCTTCCCAAAACATGCATTCAGATAATCTACAAAAACATGTCAAAATAAATGAATATTGTCCTCCTTAGATGATTCATTTGGGTATAAATGATAATGCCAGAAGGAATATAAAGCATTGTTCAAGATTATAAAGTTCTGGGCAAGAATGAAGACTTGAGACAAAAAGTCACTGTTGCTAAAGAGAACAAAGGAATAGAAGGAAAAAAACATTTTTATTATGTGAAAAATTGGTTAAGAAGCAAGTATCTGAGAATGGGATTTAAATCTCTGAATCATGTCCTAAAATAAAGGAACAAGCTCTTGGACAGGCATGAGACATTAAACCTAGAGGGGTGATGGAGGCAGCTTTTATCAGTTTGAGAGCTGACTGTTAAAAAGTTTTCAGTGTGAGGATTTATACCTCAGAAATCCGCAAATGCCAGAAATCAGGGCTTGATCTGTTATCGTATTATTTGTCTAGACATAACAAAGTAATGGAGAAAATGTTAATGATGAATATTGAACTTAAAGGTGTGTTGTACACATATATTTTCCTCCTGAAGAGCCAGCTCTTAAAATTTACCACCACACTCTTGGATATACCTAACTAGGGCTAGTAAGAAATTAACTGCCCAAATTCTTGTACACCAAATTTATAAAATGAAAAAGGAAAAATTCTACCTAAGGATGAAGCTAGACACAAAGAGTTGTAGCTACAATGTAAGAAGAACGCTAACTGATGCACCCAAAAGTTCAAATGATAAAATCTAAGAAAAGAATCAGCAATAAAATCAATGGCCTCAGATGTCCTTACATATTTGCACAAAGGATGAGAAAAAAACAACATGAACTAGAGACCCTAGGACAGTGAGAAAAACATGACCTCATGGCTCAAATTGCTGATACAAAGGGGATGACACCCCTGACTGGAATATAGTTCTGGAAGAATATACTTTATTCAAAAGAAACAGTAGGATGGGATAACATAAGAAAATATAATCAGGCCAAAGTTCCTGCATGAAACAGTAGTGAAGGAGCCCAGAAAGTGCCAGTTATGAACTTGGCCCCCAGCATCTTAGTCAATCATTGTCCCCATAAGCCATGAAAAACAGGCTACGAAGTGAGGGATGGTGATTACACATCAGAAGCAAGGCAGATTCTGCATAAGAGTAGAAGAGCAAGTCAACCAAGTTCCAATGCTGTTTACTGCACAAATCTCAGATGCTGGAGCCTGTGTTGGTATTGGTGGATATCGTGTGATCCGAGATTCTATGGGTCCGGATGTAGCTCACTCCCTTACCTACAAACATCTGAGGAATCCTTTTGGTAATTGTGATCCACACACTAGCCAACAGTTTGAGAGCTGACTGATTGTACCCAAAACTCTTCAGAATTTGTGAGCTGTGTCAAGAATTGTCCTTTTCCTTTCCTGGTGTAGTTACAGACTTATAAAACAATCTAAATAACGAGAAATGGACATGACAGACCCTCTTATCTCTCTAATCAAGTCCCAAATCGAGCCCTCTTTGATTAGTAGCTCCAAACATAGGGTGAAATGAGCAAGATGAAATTTAGTAGGGATAAATGTAAAAATCACATGTGTGTTAGAGTGAGCTTCTTAATGGCAAGGTTTTTTGTTTTCTTGCCTTTCTTTGTATCCTCCACGCTTAGTACAATGCCTGGCACATAGTAGGCACTTAATAAATGCTTACTTGTTGATCTGACTAAGAGATAAACTTCACAAGTATAAGACAGAGGGGAAATAGTAGTTTGTTTGAAAAAAAAAAAAAAGAAGAGGTTTTTAGTGGACTGCCAGCTCAATATGAATCAAATTATGGTATGTGGCCAAGAAAGTGAATGTGATCTTAGGTTACAATGAGAGAGTCATAGCTCCAAGGAATAAGTAATAGTTCTGTTGTATTCTGCCTTTGTTAGACCCTGTCTATTCATTTCTAAGTGACACATTTCATGAAGTACAAAGATAATCTGGAAAGCATTCAGAGGAAGGCAACCATGATGATGAAAGGCTTCAAGGTGAATTCTGAAGAAACTGGGCATATTTAACTAGGAGAAGAGAAAATTTAGGGGACACATGAGAGCTTCTTTCAAGCATTTGAAGGGGTGTCACCTGGAATAGAGATTAGACATGTTCTCCTAGTCTTTACGAGAGAGATATAGAAATGGGTAGAAGTTTCAAAAGAGCAAATTTAGGCCAAATTAGAGCTATACAAAAATGAAATGCGTTGCCTTTAGCAAGCAATGTTTTCCTCCTCATTGGAGGTCTTCAAACAAAGGCTCAAAGATCAATTGCTGGTTATTTTGCAGAGGGAAGTCTTTGTAGATTTGAGTTGGACCAGGTGGCTACTGAGGTGCCTTCCATATATGAAATTCTACAATTCTGTCAAGTGATTAATAAGAAGCTTTCAGAAACCTAGGGAGACTTGTATGAAGTAAAAAAGCATAAAGAAAGCAAAGTAGAAGAAAACTATATACAATTACAATGATATAAATGAACACAACACCAAAATCCAGCATAATTCAACTTAAATGGAACGACCAATAGTGATTTCAGAAGGCAAATGATTAGATTTGAAGAAAAAAAAAAAGACAACCTCCTCCCTTTTTATAATGGTAGGGAAAGCAAGGCTACTAAATATTGCTTATGTTGTTGAATGGGAGTCATTGTGTTGGTTGGTTTTATTTAAAAATTTATCTTTCCTACATAGAAGAGATCAATAGGGGGAAGGTTTATTTGGAGAAATAATTCTGGCATGAAAGAAAGAAGGCATCAATAAAAGCAATGAAAGGAAAAATGTGTTATATACAAAAGGAGAGATATACATAATCTATCTACAGACACACCCTACGAATGATATTTGCATATTATGAGCAAACCTCACCACAATGTTACAAAATACAATTGCCTTGCCAGGATTAGAGGAAGAACAGTTTCTTTTGAAGCTAACTGCCACATATTATGTGGTTCTGCAAAACTTTGTATTTTTCACAACCAATTAATACTTTTCAATAGGGCAAAAATGCATTTGTATCTGGGCTCCTAGAAAATACATTTTTAGTTTTACTCTGATTGTCCTTTGGAAATTCATGGCACAGTAAGTTTATGGGAAAAAATTACAACCTATTACCTGAGAGTCTTGCCGTTTCTTAATTGCATGCTTATACAATTTGTGTAGTTTTCTTGCATCAAATTCTGTGAACTTAGACACAAAAATCCACAAATTCCTAGGAGAAAAAAAAGATTCTTAATCTTTATGTAGAATAATTTAAGAAAGAAATTCATGTTTCTTGTTCTCTTCACCTCATTCAATGGAAGATAGACTCCCTCAAACTGCAGACATAGTACTTGAGAAGACACATACACAATAGGCTTCCAAAAAGAACTCCTACATCTTATATTATTTAGGATGGGAAGTAGTGATGACATTGTTATTGTACCTTGAACTTTTAAATCTCAAAGGACATCTTTTTAACCTATTTAAGGCCTGTCAGTCTGTTTTCAGTTACTTTTCAGATTTATCTCACACTACTGTTTTTCAACACACTGTTGTGTTCCAGCCAAACTGACCCACTCACTACCCCCCAAAGTCAGTATTCTGTCATCAAACTTTTGCATAGGCTATGTTGTACGCCTAGTGATCAAAAGAAGTAAACAAGCAAACTGTACAGTAAACAAAATGTGCCAGGTCTTGTGCTAAGTGCTTTACAAATATTATCTCATTTGAACCTCAAACCAATGCTGGAAAGTAGGTTCTATTATTATCTCCATTTTTTAGTTGAGGAAACCAAAGCCAACAAAGGTTAAATGACTTGCCCAGGGTCACATGACTAGAAAGTATCCAAAGTTGGATTTGAACTCAAAGGTTCTATATATGTAAAAAAAATTTATTAAAGCATTTTTTATAGTAGCAAAAAACTAAAAATTAAGTGTTCATTAAATGGGGAAAGGCTAAAATTCAGTATAACTTGGGAAGACTTGTATGAATTGATAAAGAGTAAAGTAAAAAAGTAAAGAGAACAATTTACATAAGAAACCAAATAATACAAAGGAATTAAGTCCAAAAAACATCACAACTCACATCAGTGCAGTAAGCAATCATGACTGCAGAGGAATGATAGTGAAAAATACTTCTTCCCCTCTCTTAAAAGAATGCTGGACTAGAGATGTGAAAAGAAGCATAAATTTTCAGACATGGGCAATGTGTTGGCTTGTTTTCTTAAACTTCTTTGCTCCAAGGTAAGTTTCTATATTTCTTTTGCTCCAAGGAGGAGTTAAAAAAGAGATGAATTAATATTTAGCAGAATCACCTCCAATGTAATTTCAAATATGGATTTTTGTTGATTTTGTGGATTAAAAATGCAACTGGCATGACAATGGTTGTCACTTGCTTTTTCAAAGATACATCTGCCACCTAGTGGTTTAATACAAAAACATAGAATGATATACAATAATGCCACACTACAATATCAATATAAAGAGAAATATAGGTTTGAAATTAATTAAGTTACTTTTAAAGCAATTTACACAGCTTAACAAAGTTACAAAAACTTCACAAAGCTGCAACATGGAAATGGATAATTACCTAATTATAGATTAAGACTCTGAAAACATCACTTACTTTCTCCACTGCTTAATTTGTTCAGGATTTGTATATTCTTTTAGACATTCAGTGATATGATCACCAATTTTGATTAGACACTGTCTAGTATGTTCTAGCTGTTCTCTTTCTGAAAGCCCCTTTTCAGGTCTATCAAGCTGTTTCAGGGCTGCTTTGACAGGCCTCATTCTTTCTTTGCACTATAAAATGGGGAGAAAAAAAGTATAATATGTGTTAAAAAGGTGAATTCTGAAATATCATTCATCTTTTAAATTATATTATAATTAACAAATATAGCATTATTCTAAGCCAAATTAAACAATAAAACTTATTTCATGGTTCTTAAAAGTCTGTTTTACACCAGGTTTTCTTTGTAAAGTAATAATTTATACATAGTTTGAAATCACTATATTTAAATATGGTAAAAGTACTGAATTATACTTGACACAATTTTTTAAAACTTTACATTAGTGGATACAACTTTAAAGTCTCTTAGATATATACCATAAGGAGACTACATTTTTTTTTTTTTACAATATAATGATCTTCCATTTTCTATAATAATTAAGGTATATATCCTTTCAAAAAAAATGAAAATCAATGGTAAAGGTACATATCCTAATATATGTTACAAATCAATGTCTACATGCCTATCATAAAATCTATATGTAATTAATAAATATGATAAATACCTATATTGCTTAAAAATTACCATGGCAAAATGCCAGTTAAAGGCTACCTACTTGTGTTGAAACTGCTGCTGTCACTGTCCAAGATCTCTGAGTCAAGGTCTTTAAGGGAGTCTTTCTAGGCTACAACCTGGGTGTCAAAGTACTTTCCTTCTTATGACTTTGGTAGTGAGTCCAATGGCATTATATTCTTGGCAATTATTTTTTCCTTCTAGAATAACACTTATTTGGACATGTACACCAGATGAAGAAATGACCTAATAAAGTGTTTGGCCTTTTATTACTAATCATTGAACACTGCTCTAATTGTCAAGATGAGCTGCTTCAGAAAAACAAAACAAAACAAAAAACTGCTCAGATGATGTCTTGGACTATAGGATCAGTGAATCCAAGATTCATCATGTAAATAATGCTCTCATGCCATAACTGACTGAAACTACAACCACAGTAAGAATTCTGGTTGATGGAGAATTTACCAATTTAAGTATAAGCTTTCTTAGGGGCACAAATTCTACACCATTTGGCAAACTAGAAACATATAGTAGAGTTACAGGGACTGAAGTTGTTCAACATGAGATAGATATCAGATGTTTTTAGACTAGATTTCTAAAACATGACTGTAAGTGGGAAGTATAGCTACCAAAGTCTAAGTTATAAAAAGCCACTGGAATATACGTGAATTGTGACTTGATTTCTGCTTTCACCTTTTAATGGCATGGCAGTAATGGGTATTGGCATAAACTTTATTCATTTTTAGAGCACTGGCTGCTAAATGCGGTGGAATGAGTAGTAAAGCCTACCTTGTCAACCCTTAGCATTAGCCCTTTGAACTTATCCAGGTTCATTCAATGACATCAAAATTTACCAAGTACATACTTTGTACAACACACTGCACTATTCACTAGAGGAGATACATAATTTAGATAAGACCCAGTCTCTGTTCTCATGGAGCTTATAGCTTAATAGGGGTATATGACAATATTAAAAGATAAGTATTTGAGAAAATAGCAGAACAAAGTTCTATGTGAGAGAGATGATCATCACGTATTGGTGGTTTCATAAATGGTATGGTATTTGAGTATGGAAGTAGTCCTCCAGCAATATCTACATATATTCTATTGCACCAAAATGTGAATAAACAAAGTGGCTAATGAGAAGTCAATAGGCATAAGATTTGAAAATGATGATGAGGACAACTCTAAATTCATTAACTATAGAGGGAACAAAGAAAGGATAGGGAATACACTATCTTCATCTATATGGACTAATGGACAATTAGATTTGGTGCCTAGCACATCGTATAGGATGGGCACTTAATGAATGTTTGTTGAATTAAATTTGGCAAAAAGGGTTCTCCCTTTTTGAATTTTGAGAGAAAAGTATCAGTAAATAGGTGGAAAAAAGAAAACAGATTTTAGGGGGTTAATTAATCAATGGTCAATAAGGAAATGAAGGAAGAATAAAATACTGCCTAAATATGCTTGGTAGTGAAGGAGAGAAGAAAGAGCAAAATTAAAAGATCAACATCAAAGAATGATTGAGAAAGAACAAAAGATGGGAAATTATGAGATCTAAGGCACAAGTGAAAGGAAGGTGGCAAATGAAACTCACCTTACGAGAAAAAAAAGAGAGTATAAAAGTATAAACACAGAGCTACTTGAAGTAAAGAAGCCAGAGAGGCAATAATTCACTATGGGTGTCTTAAATCTCAGAATAGTAGCAGCTAAAAGTTTTATGATAAGAATGATAGGGATGAGGACAGTATGTTATAAGGTAATCCATGAGAAGACTAAAAGGAAATCTTGAAGCATCCACTGCATGCTGGATTTCAAGTCAGAGGAGTGAGAATCAAATCTCAGCTGTTACTAATTACCTGCATGAATGACCTTGGGCAAATTACTCAATTTCTCTGAGCCTCAAGTTCCTTGTTTGTAAAATGAGATTAGATGACACCTAAGGTGCCTTGTATTTGACAATCCTATGAACCAGAATCCCAAAGAATTTGGACAATATGAATGGATAGTGAGACAGGACTATGTTTGTTGCAAGAGGTGAAGAGGAAGCACCTAGGCATAAGCAGCAGCGTGTGCAAAGACATGGAGGCTGGAGATAAAATAGCATGTACCATGGATAAGCTAGCAGACCAATTTGGCTAGAAGGCAGAATGAGTGATAAGATGTAATGGGTAATCATCTTGGAAAGACAGGTCATAGTCAGACTCAAAAAGTCAAAGAAAGGAGTTTGTAGCTTATGCAAATGGCAATGAGGGATGGGGAACCGAGATGTATGTGTGTGTGTGTGTGTGTGTTGTGTGTGTGGAGTGTGCAGTGCTGGGAACACGAAGCTTCTTGATCAGGAGTGACATAATCAGACACTTTAGGAATATAACTATGAGAGCTGTGTGGAGAATGAATTGCAGAGGGAAGAAAACTGCATCACGGGGACCAATTATGAGGCTATTGCAACAGTCCAGGTGGGAAGTGAAGGAAGCCTGGCCTAGGGTGGTTGCAGTGTAAATAGAAAGGCCAGTGACTAACACATAGCAGGTACTTAATAAATATTGGCTGGCTGAAGTGAAAGGAAATGGATCTCTAGACTTTGAAGTTCCAGAGATGATAGCTGAACACAAGAGAGCTAAAAAAATCACTGAGAGACAATATCCATCAAACCCTTAGGTTCATTAGTTCCTTGCTTTTTACAGCATGTAGACTTCTTTTGTTTCCTTCATGATCTCATAATTTCACAACATTTATGTCAAAGCAGTCTTGTTTGACATGACAGTACATATTTAGATAGCAGAGCACAATGAATCCTCATGAGAGCTATCTTCAGAGGCCATGTCCCAGATTGTCTTATGGGTAAGGCAACTAACTAAATTCCCTTAGGGAGCAATCCAAGATGTACTCTTTTTTATCTTGAATTCCATCTACAATAAACGATATTTTAAGTGAGGTATTAGACTATTTTAGAGGACAAATGATATAATTAAGAAACATAAGACCTTAGAATTAGGGGACAATTTAATAAAATATATTCCATGTCCTTACTGAAAGTGACCTATAAAAAAACTTTCTGTAAATGTTATAAATGCCATTATGATGGGAATCAATGTGAATTACAGCATTATTCAATTTAATTCTAATATGGTTTTTTTAATCTGCAAACTACAGAGACCTAAATTATAAAAATATAGTGTCAAATGAAATAATATTAAAATAACTCAATGCTGAGAGAAAGCCTATTACTTACAACACTGAATGTCTTCTGGTCCAGCTCCTCAGAATCCTCAGATATAGAAACTGGTTCACCACTTGCAGTGATATGAACTGGAGCGTCTGAAAGTGTGGATTTCTTAGATTTTTCTTTGCTATCAGATTTGGTTTCACTGAGCTAAGAGGAAAAAAAAACAAAATAATTCTAGAAAACTGACTATAGCAAAAAATGTACCTTTCTAAACTTTAGACTCAATAGTACTTATCCTTACTAAATTTCTTAAAATCCTACCTTCGCCAAATTTAATTGGGGAAATGAAAAATGAAGAAAATGTGTAAACTTCCTGTAATTTCTTTCTACATTAAGTGACCTTTGGTAAGTCACTTAACCTCACTAAAAAACAGGATAATAATATACTCACTAGTAATTCTTGTATTACCTACCCAATAGGACTATTGTGAGGTTTAAAATGAGACAATGTATGCAAAGTGTTTTAGCTAAAAAGTACTACACATATATTATTTTTATATTATTAAGGACATATTATCAATTTGTTTCCAAACTGTTGTTCTTCTCTGCTGGAGGTAGAAATAATAAGGTCTTTAAGGGAAAGGTTTTCAACATAACTAAAATATTGGAGGAATTGTTGGACAGTGTTTCTTCCCCAGATGTGAATATTTTATTCAATTTTCCATATTTTAAAGTTGCATAATGTGATTGTCATACCTTTTCTTCCTTTATGTCTTTGTCTTTCTGCATAGCTTCTTTTATTTTGCTTTCTCTTTTTTCTTTAATATCTTTTTCCTTTATATCTTTCTTATCCTCCTTTTCTTTTCTCTCCCTTTTAAGTTCTCTCTTATTTTCCTTTTCTTTTGCTTCCCTTTTTTCTTCTTGTTCCTTCTTTACACAAACATCTGGCTCAGATTTTTCTTCACTGTCTTTTTCTGCTTTTACTTTTCTATTTGGATGTTTCACAGAAGTGATCTCATCCTGCAAAGTGCAAAATTTGCACCATATTACTAACCAAGTCTCAGCAATAGCTAACTAATGAAAAATTAATAATCCCTTCTACAATAAGGGGCACTTGCATGAATATGGAATCTGAATAAAAGGACTTCAAATCCTGTTGGTACATGCAAGCTTTTCTTGTAATAAAATGAAGGCAAGCAGCCCCATCAAATATTCATAATGAACTAGGAAGGAAAAGAATTCAAATGGCAAATATTTGAAAGAAAGGACTTTAGTGATGAGTAGAACTTTGCATAAGTTGAGCCATGAAATACGAATCATAAAGAGAATTTCCGTGTGGGAAAACTATGGCAGATGACTTAACTCAAGTTATTAATTTAAATCAATAAGAGACTCATCAAGTATCTTTAAAAGAGCAAAAAAAAAAAATCAATCATTTTAAAAAATATTCTCACCTTGTCATCATCCTCATCAGATTTGTCTGAGGGCAATGGAGAAGAATCACTCCTTATTTCTTCTCTCGTTTTAACAGACTTCACTATTTTATTCTTCTTAGTCCTTATTTTCCTCCTCTTCGAATTTCCCTAAAAATAAGGATTTCACTTTTATACTAATTAACTCTAGATTCCATTTTGCAGAACGTAATTCATTACTAAATTTAAAATGGTGAGATATCACAAATATTTACGGCCACTTTTAATTTTTTTAGTGACAAGCAATTAGCAATCATAAAAACAAATCCACAAAGATAATGGAGGTCAACAAATAAATTATGTGGAATTCAATAATAACTCTCCAAATCTAAACTATAAATACTAATAGTAATTGTTTCTATACTCAGAGTTGAAGTTAGGAATACTTTTTTCCCCAGGGCATGTATCAAAAGTAACAGTGAAAATGATTCCAAATTTCATGAACTTCCAATTGTTGCCCCTATAGTCTTGCACAAAACTTAAAAGTCCATAGTTTATTTTCCTACCTCTCTTTTAGTAATCCTATCCCACCTCTAGGACCAATACCTTCATGACCTCCTGCCTAAATTTTCCTCTGCGGTGCTCCCACAAGCTCCCTTCTTCCAATCTCCATCATTTCTCTAAACGTAAACTTTTGCCTTCTCATTCTACCACAACATCCACCAAAAAAGGAGTCAGCTATATGGTATCCTATTTCTGCTATTTTTTTGTCCTAGGATTCATGATGGAAGTGAGATATTAAAAATGAAGGAACAAAAATGAGAAAAGTAGGAAAAATTACTCTTCAGATAATAAAATTTTTTATCAAATTTAGAGAAACCCAATAGTAAATGAATTGTACTTACTGCACCAGAAAGTCTCTGGGCTTCTTTTTTTGCCAGATCTTTATTAAGTAATTTAATGAGGTAGTCTGCTCGGGTCTGCAACTGCTTTGCTTGGGGTTTTTTATCAGGATCATCTGGTAGAATCTGAAAAGTAACTAACTTTTAAAGTCTCATCATATTGAATCATTAATAATAACAGCAGTAATAATAATAATAGCCAACATGTATGTAGTTCTTTAATGATTACCAAAAACTCATTTGGTTTTCTATGCAGCAACATTACTTATAAGAAGTTTAAAAAAATATGATTTGTAAAATCTGCTTTGACCCTTTTCCACAGAATAGGAAAGTTCCTGACTGTTTCATGGGAATGAATTCTCAAGGAATATAAAGCATTAAATAACATAACAAAAAGAATTTCCTCAAAGATAGAATTATACTACTTTTCTAAAGACTCTTCAAAATGGGAAGAGATCAATGGTTTAAACCAGTAAAGGAGGAGAGAACTATTGTGAAATTCCTTTTTTTTCCCTCCAGTCATAGAAGGGCTTTTAACTGGACACTTGATGCAATACTATAAGATAAAGCAGAATTCACTATAAATTTTCAGATTGTATATAAACAAGTTTAATTATTACACTACGCAGTGACCACACATTAAGTATAGCCTCCTAAACATCGTGATAAATGACATTACCTATATGGAGATTTCACAGCATGAACTTTGCAGAGAGCTTTATAATAGGGATTTAGTAAATAACTTTATGAACATTTATTTTCTTTGATAAAGACTAACTTTAATACAAATTTAAAAACCTTTAAGTTTTTCCCTCTCTGACAATTCAAAATAAAACGATATTAGATAATTCTGTTAGAAAGCTTTTTCCTTACCCCAAACATAAATCTAACTCTTCCCAAAATCTACCTATTTTTGCTCCGAGGGGCTAGTAAGAATAAGTCTAATCCCTCTTTAAATACTTGAGTACAGCTATCATTCCTCCCCCTTTCCTAAAATGCAAAATGCTCAAAACTGAACACAATATTCCAGATGCGGTCACACCAGTACAAAGGGTACTAGTACTATCATCTCCTTATTGCTAGGTATTATGCCTCTGACTTCCTAGTTTTTGATCCTCTGTGACTAGAAATCTAGTAATGTGTTTAATCAAGGTAGGGAATTCAGCTATATTTCTTTCTTCTTTTTTTTTTAATTTAAAGATGCCAAGTCACAACCTGTTGACTCATATTGAGTTTGTAATCTACTAATGGTCTCTGATCTTTTTCAAACTACTTTCTAATCATGTCTCCCTCAACTTATGTATTTGTAAGATGAATTTTTTAACCCAACTGGAAGACTTCATATTTATTTCCATTAAATTACATCTTACCCAGCTCAACCTGTGGAGGTATTCTTGGATCCTAACTCTGATAACCAAGTTAATTTTCCCATATTTATGTCATTTGTACATCTGGTAAACATGCGATCCGTGTTTTATCCAAACCACTGGCAGAGAAAAGAGAAGTCTACTCTAATGACAATATTGGTTCTGTGTTTGCCTTTACTGATCTTTTACCCGAGATATTCTCCACTACACTATTCCCAGCTCTGGCTTCTGATTTTCCTCTCATGAACGTATCTTCCTAACATATAATGCTACGATGTCCCATTTTTTGGCTATTCTTTCTTTTGAATGATGTATACATTCTTAGAGTCATATTTTAGTCATAGGTCTCATCCCTATCCACAAATATCAATGATACCTGTGAGATCAAATTTGCTTCCTTTCATTAGGACCAATTTTGCTTTTAGCCCTTGCTATATAGAAAGATTAAAGTAACCTAAAATTTTAAAGCACTTAATGTTTTAAATAATTATTCTGAACTTTTAAAGAAAATGTCAAAAACTTTTTATGGCATTAGAAAACAGAAGCATTTATCAAAAACCCATTTTTAGAGTTTAGTCATCTAAAATTTTTAAAAATGTATTAAGAGTAAGGGATTCTTTGGGCATGTAGAATTTTTAAAAATCTGATAACTATATTTAATATGATTGGCTTCCTATAAGGCCATGTATTCAATTTCATGCATTTAAAAACATTCTGAGAAGTCTATAACCTTTATTGGAATGCCAAAGGGGTCACTGACTTATAAAAAGGTTAAGTATTCCTGCCTTGAATTTGCCACAAAAAGGAGAATTTTTGAACTGGAGAGAACTTAGGTATTGGGCATGTCATGGAGTAGGATACTATAATGGCCTTGGATTCAGTAAGGCTTGTTTGTGACCATATCCTGTTTTAGGAGGTAGGTACTCAATTATCCCCATTTTACAGATGAGGAAATTTAGGCTGAGAAAAGTCAAGGGATATGCCCAGAAATGCACAAAATCAAAGTGTCTCATAACCGCTATACATCTAGCTTCTTTACAAGGAAAGGACTAGAATGTAGATGTCCTGAATCCTTATCTAAAGCTTCAATTCAAAGAGGTAAGGGTTACATTAATACCAAAGAAAAACCCAAAATGTGAATTGAGAATGTTGAAACATACATACCTTGTGTGTTAAACTAAGGTCAGGATCCATTTTAATCATTTCCCAGCTGCCATACCCATATTCATAGATACCAATTAATAGATTGGAATCATCTTCTTTGCCCCAGTCTATATCAAAGTGAGCTGCCTTTGTGTGGCATGGGATGGTATACCTAACAAGAAAATTAATTACCCTATTAAGTCATTTTGTTTTATTTTTATATATAAAAGGAATTTTTCAAGATTATTGTCTCCATTAAAAAATGCCTTATTTCAATTTTAAAACTACCTAAGACATATCATTGTGAAAACCAGATATAACACATATACAAACTATTAATTATCAAAAAAAATTTAAATGGGGGAAACACTCACTGTTTCCTTTCTTCTGGATCTGAAGGAATCGATTTGTGCAATGGCACTAATTCTTCTTCATGAGAGATGACTAGTTTGGCATTCACTTGCACTCCTGATATTCGGAATGTTGGACCCTTCACTTTTCCAAGTCTACCACCTTAAAAAACATAAATTTTTATGATGTAATTATGTATGACATAATATGATAATATATAACAACTTTACAGGATACAAAGTATAGCAATATAAAGATAACATACTCAAAAGAACAAGTTATGGTAAATTAATACAATGGGGTACTATTATACCATTACAAAATTACAAAAGATTGATTTCAGAGAAACCAGAAGACATGTATGAACTGATGCAAAATTAAGCAAGAAGAACTGGAAAAAATAACTTACATAAAAGCAACACCACAAAGACAAACAACTTTGAAATACTTAAGAACTTTGTACAATTCAATGAACAATCATAATTACAGAGGACTGATGATAAAAACTACTATAAACAGAGAGGTGATACAGAATGAAAGCACCACCATCATCCCAGTCCCCAGGCTTGCAACCTAGACATCATTCTCAACCCTTCACTCTCTCTCCCTCCAATATCCAATCTGTTGCAAAAGCCTGTTTATTTCACCTTTGGAATATCTTCCCATAATATCCCTTTTTATCCTCCCCTGATAACACCACTACCATGGTACATGCCCTCAACACCTCAGGCCTGGACTAGTGCAACAGCCTGTTAGTGGGTCTGCCTGCTACATGTCTCTCCCCGACTCTAGATTACCCTCCATTCAGCCACCAAAGTGATTTTTCTAAAACTCAGGTCTGATCATATCACCTTCACATGAGTATATAAAGTCCAGTGGCCCCCTATCATCTCCAGGATCAAATACAAAATCCACTGTTTAGCATTCAAAGCCACCTCCTAGCTTCTTTTCTTTTAATCTCAACTAAAATATCACTTTCTACAGGAAGCCTTTCTCAAATCTCTTAATTCAAGTGCCTTTACTCTATTCATTATTTTCCATTTATTCTGTATATAGTGTCTTTGCACATATTTTTCTTGTTGTCTGCACCATTTGACTGAACTCTTTGTAGACTTATCTTCTGCTTTTCTTTGTATTCCCAATGCTTAGAACAGTGCCTGGCACATAGTAGGCACTTAAGAAATACTAATTGACAGAGAATGAAACATACATTTTTAGACTTGGCAAATTTGGGAAATTGTTTTTTTTTTTATCTCAACAGGAGGAGAGAGGGAAATTAAATTCCTATTAATGGAATAAAACAAAGTTACCAAAAAAAAAAAAAAAAGAACCAGTAGGTGTTTCCTTACAAGGTTCTGTCATAAAAGGTCTGTGTTCAAATAGCAAGAGTCCTGTAATACAGAGAAAAAAAATTTCTCAAAACCTCATTTAATCAGTTTCACACAGAAGTCATTTTCTAGTTAAACAATACTACATGTAAAGAAATAAACTGGCCTGCTCTATTGTTTTGCAATAATCCTGTAAGTTTAATTTTAAATCACAGGTTATACAGTTTATTTCATTTAATCGAACCATCTACTTTTTTGCTATTTTGTTTAAATTGCCTCACAGACAGAAAATGTCATTCAAAAATTTGTTTAAACTATTTTGTGCATCAAAAAAGACAAGATTACATCCACTGAAATAGCCTTTTTCCATGCTTCCATGCTTGAATTTCCCCCCCCACAAAAAAATTAATTTGCAATAAAATCATTCAGTATTTAGTACATTTGCATTTCAAATCGTTTAAATGGAATGATGCGTAACTAATCTAAACTCACTCCCAGACATCTTTAACATATTTAAGTAAGTGATGACCAATTTCATCAACACTAAAGGATGGGATCAGATGAATAATTCTTATAACCATTTTCTTTTCTTTAAATTTTCTGGATGCCTTTTTTTTTTCTTTAACCCCAGTCAAAACTGTATACTACCATCAACACCACCCAAAGAACTTTCTTCATATAACAAAAAAACAAAAAAATCATTAAGCAAAACTACCACTTAGTGAAACCTTATCTGTTAGCACATGACAACTGTCAGAATATGCAATATTTAGCATTTCTATCAACAGCTCTCTCTCAATATCATGCAGCCTGCTTCATGCTCTGCTTTTGTCTTTCCTGCCACCCAAGAGCAGTAACTCTTTCTTTTGTTAAGACTAATAGAGAGAATCTAGGAAATACGTTGGGGATAACTTTGAGCCCTGGAGAGCCCAATAATATAACATTACTTAATTCAGTCATTTCTATAGTACAAGAAAACTTATAAATTCAAAACTGGTTATTTTAAATCTATATAAATTCCCTAATGGTCTTGCAGAAGCTCCTACTGGGAGATTACTTTTCACTGGTTGCATCATCATAAGATCTCCTTGATAAGTTCTAAAACTAAACAGGAAAAATCAAATAGATCCAGAATACTTCGGGGGGAGGGAAGGAAGGAGGGTGGCACAGTAGATAGAGCACCGGCCTTCAAATTTGGAGTCCTGAGTTCAAATTTGGTCTCAGACTAGACACCTGACACTTATTAGCCGTGTGACCCTGGGCAAATCACTTATCCCCAATTGCCTTGCCAAAAAAAATACATATTGTCCAGGCTATGACATGCAGTTAAATGGACAGTCTATATAGCTGGCATTCACTGGCATATATGCTTTGGACAGACACTGCAAACAGATGAAAGAGATTCAATATTGAAAAGGTGGGTCCTTTTCACCTTTAATGACTCCAAACTTCTTTCTGAAATTAAAGCCTAACTTTTTAATATAAATATTTGACAATTATTATTCTATGATTTGTGGATTATGTAATAGTAGTCTCCAAAGAATTAAATGTGTATCATGCAGGGCAAAGGAGAGGCACATGGTATGTATAAGCAAGTTGCAACATGTAACAAATAAAGAATCGTAAAGAAGTAGGTGTCATCAAAACACTGTATGAACAAAAAAGGAGGAGGGCTGGTCTTGTGCTAAGAATTAAAGATTAAACTTAAAACAAATTAAAAATTAAAATTAAAATTAAAACTTAAACAAAAGCAAAAGTTAGCCTCTTAAGAACACGTTGGGCAATTTGAGGCACCTGTAACAGAAGTTAGCACTGGTATGAATAATATCAATGAATGACATCATTCCTTCTTATCACCATAATGTGAGCCATTTCTCCTTTTCCCCCATTTTACAGGAACCCAAGTAGATATTTCTTAAGTGTGCCATTCATAAGGGACTAGGCAAACGAATATGTATAGGTCAGTGAAATTCAATGAAATAAATGATTCATTTAATCAATGAAACAAAAATCTATGAATTTCTTCTGATGGCAGAAAGCATTTAATGAACAATGGGATTTTTTAAATTTTCTGAAGAAAACATGCCGAGTACTTAGTATTATTCCAATTAAAGTTCAATAAGAATTGTGATCCAATATCTACACTCTTTTTTTTTGCATTTTTAAGAATTCTCCAATAGTACTTTAACATTGTACCTGTTCGGTCCTGTCCAGAGGAACTATCCTTTAAAGCTTTGACACAGCCATTATGCACCAGCTCCCCTAGTCGTCTGAGGTCTGTCTCTGACTTATCAACTAATTCAGCATCTCGAGCAATTGCATCTAATCTGAAATAAAATATCAGCAAAAGATTTATCAGGTATATTACAATAGGTTGTGGACTATATCAATAGCTGCCATTTATATAGAACTTTAAAATTTACAGGAGTTTTACATAAATGATCAAGAAAAAGTAGAGAAGTGTAACAGGCTATTCTAGCTCTGGTTAAGTTACTATAAATTCTAGTCTACACAACCTGAATAAAATAAACCATAGAAATATTTAATGGGAAATCGTTTTCCCATTAGCATAGTAGTATAGTATAATATCTTCAAAGTTAAAGGGGTGGTTAAGATTTTTATCACTTGTTAAAATGTCATTTTTCTAATCTGGAGATAATGAACCACCTGACAATTTTTAAATGAACTGATAAGAAACAGTTAACATTTCTGATAAATATGACAAAGTTTAAAAGGTAATTAATAAATCAAATAAGACAGATAGCTTGTATCATTTTTGATTCCCAAGAATAGATAAGACATTAATACAAATACTATGCAAACAGTTTGTTCAAATGAATAATACTCAAATAGGTTTTCTGGAACCAAATGAAAATTAGCTATTAAAATGCAATGTTTTACCTGAACAAAGAAATGTCATCAGAATACAATACGTAATTTCCTGCATTTAGTGGACAGTTTGACCAAAATTAAATTTTTAGCAGTAGTTTGGCTAAAAAAAGGGAAAAGAATATTCAAATCACTGACTATTACTGAAGTCAACAGGCCAGCTCAGAAAAACCAAAGGCTTTTCAGTTTGAATGTTCGTAAGATTTGCATAGCAAACTTATGCAAATAAGGATAGCACTAAAGTATCTAAAGAATCACAGAATTTTGACCTGGAATGAATTTTAGAAATTAAAATACATTAGTCTTCCCAATGGTGGGGAAAAGGTTCTTTTAAAAATGCTTTTTTCAAAATAAGTGAAAATGAAGCACCTAAATTTAAAACATAAGCACAAATTTTCTGAACAAAACAAATACAATCATCTATTTGGAAATAGTAAATTTTACTTCAAGGATAATTGCATTTACCTTTCCAGAGGACCACCAAATTTCTTGTAACTCTTGATAAACCTAACAGAAAATAATTGCTGTTTAAATGTGTGCTCAACTAAACTTCATTATTAAAAATATATCAAGTTATAGAAAATAGTGGGCATAAATGCTTATTAATGGAAAAAATCAAAGTATTGCTATCATGAACAAACTAAATGGACAATGCAAAAAAAAAAAGAATGCCCCCCCATCCATAGTATACACATATTTAAAAACCCAGTCTTATACTAATTTTAGAAACCAGTACAAATAAAACAATAGAAGCTAAAATTTATTTCAGAAATTATTTTATTATTTTCACAAGACAAAAAATTGTTTCAGAGCTAGACATTAAGTCATAGGAAATGTAGGCGTCAATGAATTCAGGGTGGGTGACAACCATATTAACACTCCCTTGATACAGTCAAGATGAAAGTAAAGAATTCTGATAATTACTCAAGGATTTAAATTCCAAGTTATGAGGTGACACCAATACTGAAAAATAAAAATCTTATTTAAAAACAAAAACATATGAGTGATTATGGAAAGGAAGAAGAGTCAAATGCCTCTTCTAAAGAAAGGCTCCAACCACTCAAATAGGCATGAAAGCATCTTTAATAATAGCTGCAGCACTTTAAGCTTTCTGGTGGAGAAGAACTTTATGGCATGTCTATAATTTAAAAGAAAAAGGTTACAATGGTTTTAATAGAAATATTAAATAGAAACTCTGAAAATACAGAAGTGAATAACATTTTTACAAACTTCAAATCCAAAAAAAAGATTACATAAACAAAAATGACAGTTATTTTCCCACTACCATTAAAGAAATGCATTTGCACATACATGAACATATTTGAAGGGATATTCCACTGTATACTGCATAGCTATCTGACCTTACTTCCCAATTGCTACTCTCAATTCAAATATCTTAATTAACATGGTTCTTAAAAAAAAAAATCATTGCAGTGTTTATAGAAAAAATATGCAAGTAATTTATCCCTTCATAAAAATAGAGTTGGATTCTTCAACATATTAAGAATGGTATGGATTACCAAAAAAAGAGAGTAGAAGATGAAAAAAACTGATGTGTCAATGTATACTTTTATTACTCAAAATGGCAATAATTTTTAAGCTAGCTACATTATGGGACCAAAAACATTAAGTTAGGTATTCAACATTTTAAATAACCTAATAGTACATAAATAGGAAGAAATGCAAGGCCAATACCAGACAGAAGAGAACCACAAAACTGCTTGTGAAACAAATCTTAGTTAACAAATTCAATTCCTGCATAAGTTGAACTTGACCTTTGGAAAGATGGGAGAGTTTGATGTTATTTTAGCTGTACCCTGTATAATGTCAAGTTGAAGCAAAATGGTTTTATTTAATCTTACCGCCTAATTTCTGCATCACTAAATCCTTTAATATTCTCTCGTGGGATAGTCCTTGGTCTTCCACGTTTCTTTGGCCTTTTTCTTTCAGATATTGAATCACTATCGGATCCAGAGTATCTTCTACTTCTGCTGCGTCGGCCTTCACTTCCATTGAAGCTAATCTGGAATGTCAAGGTGGCAAATATTTCTAAGTAATCAAAATAATAATACTCTTAGAAATAATTGCATGTACATGCACAAATATACATGTTTCATTCTGTATCTAGTTATCAGAAAATTCATAAATATTTCCAAGTCACAAAAAGATATTCCAAGTATGACTTATTACCATATCCAATATAAACATATTTTACATTAAAAGGCTACCTGTTTTGCACAGTTTCTCATCCTTGGTAGCATATATATTTCTTCAAGTTCCTTTTGTCTTTCTTCTTCTTCTAGCCTTCTTCTTTGATCTTCTGGAATGATTTCCTCCCAATTTCTTGAATTTCTTTCAGGTTCTAATTCAATATCATCTTCATCCATATTTGAAAAATTGGCTACCTAATAAAAATGGGAATTTTTAAAAGATCACTGAAAAAAAAATCACATAATAATTACAGCTCCTTAATATTAAGGAAACATTGTTTTCCCCATGAGTATAATCATAAATTGACCTTATCTTCTTTGGGTTTCTCTTTTATAATCTATTAGATAAGGGGGCTTGACTATGCAATCTCCAAATTCCCTTCAAGGTCTAAGATTCTATTTTTCTTTAATCTCCTTGACAAAATCTTTGTTATTATACAATATGATATATCAGAGCAAAAATTAAAAAAAAAAAAGTCTCAGGACAAAAATTACTGGTTGATTTCAATTTAATAATCATTTATTAAACCTCCCCTCCCCTCTGAGGACTCTGTATATTCTCTGTTTTTGGTTTTTTTGCTTTTTGATGAGGCAATGGGGTTAAGTGACTTGCCCAGGGTCAGGCAGCTAGTAAGTGTCAAGTGTCTGAGGCTGGATTTGAACTCAGGTCCTCCTGACTCCAAGGCCGTAGCTCAATCCACTGCACCACCTAGCTGCCCCAGGACTCTGTATATTCTGGAAAAATAGCTCAGGTCCCCTCCCCGGGCAGACTTCCATTCTCATCGAGACAATGCTTTTTAACAACAGGCCTGGGGTAGACTAAGGGATGGTATTTTTGGAAGGTGTCTTGCTTTCTAATAGCATGAGGGAGGTCAAATTGTTACTACATGATAATAGTGAATGTGTGAACCTGTAAAAACTGTTACTATATGAACCTGGAAGAGAAGGGATCCCTAGTTAACTTGTTACCTCTGGATGAATGTGAGGAAAGGTGTTTATCCAGCCCTTACAGAAAAATGAGGTACTCTCTCTGCAGAGGCCTCTCAAGAGGTAAAGACAGGTATCAATTATCCCCTTGACAAAGCTCCCAAGGAAGGGGAGGTTTTGGTAGGTGAGCAAGGGAACATCGGATGAATTTCGATATGAAAAGAGTGTCTATTTGAACTCAAGATACTGGAACATGTGGCATGCAAGAGGCTTATGACCTCTTAGCTATAGCGAGGTTATAATTAATGTTAGTTAAAACAATGCAAAATTCAATTTAGTGTGAATTATAAAATGTTACCAGGTTATATTTTAAATGACCCAAAATTCAATTAACATATCATCATCCTGCCCTTGTTTATTGTCTAGTGTGGACATAATGTCCTGCTGTGTACCATATTGCCAATGGTTGTGCTAATTTTTTTTAAAGTAGCCCTTATCTATGAACAGACAGTTCTCAGATGAAGAAATTAAAGCCATCTACAGTCATATGAAAAAATGCTCTAAATCACTGTTGATTAGAGAAATGCAAATCAAAACAACTCTGAGGTACCACATCATACCTATCAGAATGGCCAACATGACAAAACAGGAAAATGATAAATGTTGGAGAAGATGTGGGAAAATTGGAACACTAATGCATTGTTGGTGGAGTTGTGAAATGATCCAACTATTTTGGAGAGCAATTTGGAACTACGCCCAAAGGGCTATAAAAATGTGCATACCCTTTGACCCAGCAATAGCACTTCTAGGGCTATATCCCAAAGAGATCTACATGTACAAAAATATTCACAGCAGCTCTTTTTGTGGTAGCAAAGAATTGGAAATTGAGAGGATGACCATCAATTGGGGAATGGCTGAGCAAGTTGTGGTATATGAATGTGATGGAATACTATTGTGCTATAAGAAATGATGAACAGACTGACTTCAGAAAAACCTAGAAAGCTGAGTGAAGTAAGCAGAACCAAGGGAACATTGTACACAATAACAGCCATGTTGTGTGATGACTAATATTGATAAACTTAACCCTTCCTGGCAATACAAGGATCTAAGACATCTCCAAAAGTCTCATGATGGAAAATGCTATCCACACCCAAAGAAAGAACTATGGAAGCCAAATTGTTTAAATAAATAAATAAATGAATGAATGAACGAATGAATGAATGAATGAATGAATAAAAATAAAGTAGTTCTTATCAAAATGAACAAGAAAAAAAAAAAACACAGTAAATGAAAATATGCCAGTGCAAAAATGATGAGGTGTGTTATTACATTAGAACAAAAAAAATATGTACTTGAAAAGTAGGACATGGTCATAGTAACTCTAAAATAAGATGCAATGTCAGAATGCCTGAATCTATGATACAAAATATTATATAAAACACAGTAAAATAAAATAAAAAGGCAAAGTTGCATTAGCTTTCTATGGTTTGCAAATAACTACCAGTAAAAGAAATATTATAATGTTAGAAATAAAGCATGTGGATTGCTAGTAGCAATCCATTAACTGTATGAATTGAAGATCACAATCAAAAGAAGATTTTATCTTAGCAGGGCAGCCATTCAGACAAAAGCTTAACATTTAAATAAGTCAGTGAAAGACAACTGAAATCAAGTGAACAGTGAAGAATTTTTTTACTGAAAGCCTTTATTGGTTTGATCACTTTAAAAATCAATTTCAGTTGGATACTACTAAAATTATTGGAGAGGCAGTCAACACAGATGAGGATGTGACAACTAAACTAAAATGTTTTGATGAAAATAACTGCTTTTTTTGTGTATAAGGAATAATACTTGAGAGGTACAATCAAGAAGCAGAGTAGCAGAAAGTGATACACTGAAGTCCTTTCAAATTCCTTTGAACAAATCTAGTAAATGCACCAGATCAAATCTTAATAGGGAAATTGAAACTAAAAAAAAAAGAGTCAAAGTCATTTTGCCAACCCAGGTGAACATAGGGAGAAGGATAGAGAACACTGTTCAGACTACAGATAGAGTCTGACCAGGAGCAATGCAAGAGAAGACCAGTCTAGGGAGAGGCTGTGTCCCAGAGGGAGAGGAGGCCTTAGGTCAACCCCAGACCAATGCCAGAGCATTGAAATGGTAACAGGTGCCATGTGTCAGCTTTATTGTTCACTGCTTAGTTCTGGTTCAAAGATGAAGGGTGGACTGAGAAAGGGTCCCCTGTTTGGGAGATGTAAGCCAGAAGCAAGTTCAGAAGCCAGTAGCAGTGGTGTAACTTGGCATTTCAGTTTTAGCTTCTAGCCCTATCTGAAATCTGCCAGAGGAAAAGTAAGGCCGGATTCCCAGACCAAAGAAAAACTTATAATTCTGTCACTCTGAACCTTCCCAGCTTCCCAGTTGACTGACAGTGTCTGTGTCCAGTAGCAGTCCACTATGGCTCAGATTCAAATTGTAGAGATAAGACCAAGGAGGCAGCAATCAGACTTTGCCCTGGGAGCACCGAAAGCCTCCAAGTCTCTAGTCTGACTTTCCCTGAGGTCAACACAAGAGTCAATGCCCTCAGAAAACATTTACAAGGAAAGTCTCAAAGAAAAACACAGCTTGGATACAAAGTCAACTAGAATTTCTGGACAACTTGAAATACGAGTTAAATGGAGAATTTAAAATTTTTTTTAATAAAGAAATGACTGTTTGAGGGAAAAAACAGAAAAGAAATGAAAGTTATGGAAAAGAGAATTGGAAAGGCAAATAACAGCTTGGAATAACCAACCATCTCCCTAAAAATTAAGATGAACCAAATGGAAGTCAGTGACCCCTTGAAACAAAATATTAAAAGAACAACAAAAGACTAGAAAAAAAAATGAAGTGTAAAATATTTCAAAGCAAAAACAACTGACTTGGATAACAGATCAAGGAGAAAAAAAAATTAAGAATCATTGGATTATATGCATGACCAAAAAAATGAGCTTACATATCATCTTTCAAGAAATCTTAAAAGAAAATTGCCCAGATCTTAGAACCAGGGGCCAAAGTATAAATGAAGAGAATTCACTGGTCACCTCCTGAACAACAAAACAAAAACAAAAACAAATCCAAAATGAAAATTAGCAACAACATTAAAGTGAAAATCCAGAACTTTCACGTCAAAATAAAAATAGTGCAAGCAGCCAGAAAGAAAAAAATCAAGTACTGAGGGGGCACAGTCAAAAATCACACATGATTTAGCAGTCAGCAGTGCAAAGGAGTGGAGAGCTTAGAATACAATATCCTGGAAGGCAAAGGATACAGGTTATAACCAAGAAAAATTTTCCCAGCATAACTGAATATAATCCTGTGGAGGAAAAATGAAATAGAAGATTTCAAGCATTCCTGATGAAAATACTAGAGCTGTGTAGAAACTTTGAAGCCCAAAACACAGGTGATAAGAGTAACTTTAATAAAAAGGTAAATTTGAATAACAATCATAAAGGACTAAAACAAGGATAAAATACTTACATTCAAATATAGGGAGACGATATACATAGCCCCTGAACCTATCTATCACTATCAGGGGTAACAGAAGGAATCTATATAGACAGAAGACCTGGGAGTGGTTTTCTGTCTTGATGATCTTAGGAGGAGGAAGAGGAAGAGGAAGAGGAATATACAAGGGAGGGATAAGTTTAGGGAAAATCATCTCACATAATCAGGGGTACACAAATAGACAAACAGTGAGATGAGATGAGAAAAATGACTTTTACTTGAACCTCAGTGTCATCTGAACTTGTCAAAAGGCGGAAGAATACAGAGTGGGGTGTAGAAAACATTTCATTCTACAAATTAAGAGGAAACAAAGGGGAGAAAGGAAAAGGGGGAATTAGAGGGAGGGGAGATTAAAGAAAGAATTAATCCTAAGCAAAGCAGACTCTAAAGATGTACAAACATATTTATAGCTCTTTTCAACGTGGCAAAGCATGGGAATTTTGGGAGGTTCCTGCAAAATGGAAATGACTGAAGAAGTTACAGTAAATAAATGAGACAATACTACTGTGCTTTAAAAAGTGATGAAGAGTATGTTTTTTAGAGAAACCTGGGAAGAACTGTATGAACTGATGTGGAGTGAAATGATCAGAACTAGGTGAACAAATTATACCATGACAAAAATACTGGTAAAGACAAACAACTTTGAAAGTATTAGAAACTCTGAAAAATGTACATGATGAACTATGATTCCTACTAAATGAAACATGCCACCCATCTCCTGATGGAAAAGTGAACAGTTAAAGAAACACTCTCTCTGTCTCTCTCTTTTCTGCACACATCTATATTTGGACATGGCCTATGTGGAAATTTGCTTCGCTTAACTATACTTGTTTGTAACAGGGTTTTGTTTTTCCTTTGTCTCAATTAGGGTGAGAGGGTGAGATGAATTTTTGCTGAATGAAAAAATAAAATATAATTTAAAAAAATATAAAGAATTACACTTAACTTTCTTTTAAGGTTAGATGCATATGTCACCCTATAAAAACCTCCTGCAGTATCTCAGGCACTGACATTTAGGGGATGTGTGCCTACAATAATAGCTATTTGCTACTTTACATGATTTAATTTACTTAAGATGTCTGAGGGAAAAAGTGACACCTCTGAATCTCTTATTTGAAACCTTATAAACTGCAATAATTTTATTTCAGTGGCTAGCAAACTGGAACTAACCTGGCTGAATCAGATTCTGCTAAAAAATTGCCCACAATGAAAAATATATAGTCAAGAAAAACCTTATCCTCAAACTTAATGAATTTATTATATTTTGTTTCCAAATAAAATTCTTACTAATACCCTTAATATACATGACTAGGAAAATAACAAAAGAGTTAATAATACATGAAAATGTTTATACAACCTAACTACATTGATTGTTAGTCTACCATAATAAGACAAACATTTTCTTTAAGAAGGCTATATACTTTTATTTTCCAACAGACTAACTTTTATTTTCCAGCAGACTAAGTTGAAAAGAAAAAAAATACTTAAAAAGTATAACAAAGGAAAAACTATGTATCTTAATCACAAAATGCCAGAATTATGAGGGAATGAAAGCAGCCTATTAGTTGATAAGGAAAATGAGGCCCACTGATGTTATATAATTTACCCACCATCATGGAATCTCAGGTCTCCAGATATCATTTAGTCTAACCTAGACCTAAAAAGATATGCTCATGCTAGAAGATCTGAGTCATATATCTCACTGCCTTCTAAAGCAACACATTTCACTCTTTAACAGTTCTGATAATTAGGAACTAGCCTTTTTTTTTTTAAACACCAAGCCAAGTTCTCCATCTCAAAACTGATCACTACTAATTCTGCTCTCTGCTTCAAGACAGAATAAATATCTTTTTTTTCCACGCGATAGTTTCAAATACTTAAAGATGGATATCATGTTCTATATGTCTAGCCCCAACTAAGCCTTCCCTTTCCCCGGAAAACTAGGTCTCTCAGTTTGACCAATGTATGGCATATATCTCCTCTCAGCATGGTAGGCACCTTATAAGCACTTCCACTTAACACAGAAATAAGAACTAAACCAGGTCTCCCAAATTCTGTTAACTGTGTTCTTACCACTATTCCAAATGATACTCAATTTTCATATAAATTGTTTCTTTAAAAAAAAAATGCTTCAAAAATGAGAAATATACCTTAAACTGGGAAAGCAATTCATCTCCTACAGTTAATGGGCCTGGTTCATTTTCATGAGTTTCAGCTCTCTTCAGGATTTCATCAATATCCATTTCCTATAAATGGAAAGAATGTTTTAATCTTGGTAACTTAATTGTGGCCATATCTTCTCCCACATAAATTCTGTGTGTTAAATTCTCTTTACCTGAGGCTCTTGTTCTTCTCCTTCAGGTTCTTTAAAAAGTTCTTCAGCACCAAACTTTAAAATTGCCGATAATTCTTCCTTATTAAAAGGTGTAGAACTAAAGCAGAAAAAAAGGAACCATGAATTACACATAAACAAGTTAATTCAGTATTGTAAAAACACTTCTTTAAATATTTATGTGTATAACTATAAACATCCATGAAAATCTATGTAAAAATCAGAATCTAGCTCAACTGTTTGATGTTATCAAGACACTCTCTGCTTATAAAACATTTACCTTGAGGGAGCAGAACCTGTGTGTAGAACAGTCTTCCCAGTTGTGTCCATTCTCTGAATTACCAGATGATCAAGCACCATCTTTTTTTTGGCTCTTTCAAGAATATCTTCTTCAACTGATCCTTTTGTAACTAGACGATAAATATTAACCTATATAAAAAAGTACACCTCAATTTATATAAATTATAAAATGAAGAAAGTTACTACTGTTACAAAGAAGCATGTTAGGGAGTACAACTGCCAATATAGTTTACTGTTACATGCAATAGTTTGTCTTATGGGAATACAAAGATGAAAAGCCTCTTTTCTTGAAGAAGGTTTTAATTTAGTTGCAAAAACACAACAAAAATAACCATAGTGTAGGTATCAAAATACTAAAGAAATATAGTGGAGAAAAATCACTTGGGTTGAGAAGACTGGAGAAGGTAGTAGAAGAGATGGAATTGGGATGGGCCATGAAAGATGAATAGGATTTTCACAAAGGGAAGGGAGAATTAGAACATCATGGATATGGGGACATTGAATAAACTAAAAAAAAAAAAGCAAAAAGCATGGTTCAAGGCAGCTTAGCTATAGTAATATAGTATAGCACCAGATTTTAGAGAGTATAGACTTTAGTGCACAGAAACAGAGAACCATTAAAAGTTCTGGAGCAAGATGCTGTCATGATTGCAGCCAGACTACATGTAAAATGTATTGAAGGGAAAGTGATCAGAAGACTGCAGACCAGCTAATAAGCTATTGCAATGGTCCAAATAAGAAATAAGAAAGGACTGAAGCAGGTGGTTGTTGTGGAAATGGAAAGAATGGGATGGAGAGATTGGACACTACCTTCAACATTCACTTATTCTTTAATCTGTGTATGGCACACTGTGCATAAGAGTTGGAGAGTATAATTAATAAGACTTGGTGACTGGTTGGACGGTAGCAAATGATTAAAACTTTAGAGTTTGAAGAGACACAATGCTTTGTACATAGTGGGCATTTAATAAATGTTAAACCAAACATATTAATTTCAAGGTTTCAAACCAGTGAACAGAAAACTGGTAGTAAAATGTACAAAAATACAAATGTCATAGAGGATAGGCATTTTCTGTTGTTAACAGAGAACAAGGGGATAAATTCACTGTTGGACATGTTGATTAAGGTAAAAGGAAGAAGTCTTGTAGGTAGCTGGAAATGCCAATCTGGAGCTTGGAAGAGAAGGGACAATAAATAAAGATTTTGAAGTCAGCCACAAAAATATTAAAGAACTTCAGAGATGGAAACATCCACAGAAATCATTTAAGCTAATCCCTTCACTTTACGCATAAGTAAACTGAGACTAAAAGAGTGACTTGCCCAAGCTTTCCCAAGAGCTAAGCCTGGTACCCTTACTTTCAGTCCAATGCTGCTTCTAAAGGGCACCTCGGTAGAGCAGCAGATAGAGTGCTCGGCCTCGAGTCAGAAAGACTCATCTTCCTGACTTCAAACCTGGCCACTTACCAGCTACGTGATCCTGGCCAAGTCACTTAACTCTTTTTGTCTCAGTTCCTCATCTGTAAAATGAGCTGGAGAAGGAAATGGCAAACCACTCCAGCATCTCTTCCAAATAAAGTATAAAGTGTGAAATTATTCCCATGTTTTTATGTACAAACAACAGGGCTTTTTAAAGGTATGGTCTTCTTAAATATTAGCTTTACTCTCAAGTCACTGGTTGAACTTTGGGGAAATTCAGTTATACATCAATTAGAACAGGGTTTCTTAGCCTTTTTTATGAATCATGAACGTCTTCTGACAGACAAATGAAGTCTGTGAATCTCTTGTCAGTATTATATTATTAAATGCGTTAAGTAAAATACGTAGGATTATAAAGAAAATTGATTATACTGAAATTAAAGATGTAATTTTTGACATCCAAGTTCACAGATTCCCTGAAATCTAACCAGATACCCCTAAGGATGTGTGGATCTCAAGTCAAGAACTGCCCCTCCTTCCTAATAGTGAGATTCAATCTTCCTAAAAAATGAAAGACAGTAAAGAACGAACAAATATCAATTTAAAAAGCCCTATGTGAAGATTGGATTTCAGACTGGTGATGTATTTGTACCTGTTTTTTCTGCCCAATTCTATGGGCTCTAGCTTGTGCCTGAAGATCATTTTGTGGGTTCCAGTCAGAATCAAATATAACAACAGTGTCAGCAGATGCTAAATTGATGCCTAGTCCTCCAGCCCTTGTGGAAAGTAAGAAACAAAAATCCTATAGAAATAAAAGAAAATAGTGACACTTTTAAATCCATCACAGTTGAATGTCATTAGAAACAGATGATGTAACAATATTAATTCTCTGAGAGGAAACTAGTGATATCATGGAATTAGCAAATTTTAAATGTCAAAAGCAAATTTACTTTTCAGCAAATGACTTTGCATTATAACTTACTTTTGTTTGTTTTTTGGTGAGGCAACTGGGGTTAAGTGACACATAGCTAGTAAGTGTCACATAGCTAGTAAGTGTCAAATGTTTGAGGCCAGATTTGAACTTGGGTCCTCCTGACTCCAAGGCCGGAGCTCTATCCACTGTGACATCTAGCTACCCTTATCATAACTTATTCTATAAAAACTTTAATGCACAGTTCTCTTTCTAACACAGGAATAAAAAAAAATTCTTTGACAGTCAAAATAAAGGAGAAATCTACTTAAGAATAATTTTCTTAATCAAATTGACCAATATATAGACATTTCAAAGTTACAATAATAATTCATCATGGTTACTAAAGAGATATACATATATTAAATGTTTAAATGGGAGAAAATAATCAAATTCACACCTCAGATCCTTCAGCATTAAAATGATCTAATGCTTGTTTTCTTAATTCTCCTTTGATTGAACCATCTAATCTCTGGAATGACAAAAGCATCAGTTAAAGATAATGAACAGGAAAACAATAATTTAGTCAAAATTCCTATATGAAACATGAAATAAAATTGCAAAATAAAGTAAATGTGAATGAAAATACAAAGCTCATTAATAAAACTGAGGTAGTTCTAATCTCTCTCAGTGAGTTTAGAGGATAATAAGTACCGTAAGTCCTTTCTTTTAGGAGTCATATATGGAAGTAACATAAGTGATGAAACAAGCTTCTTTAAAAATAATTTAAAAGATTGCCAAAAATTTTTCTGCATGATTTTAACTTTGCCAATTACTCTTAACTTACTATCAGAGTTGGCACTAAATACTAACTTTTCAGTTGAATTTATGAGCAACTGACAGTTGGTTTAAGTTCAAAGAGGCTTAGAATTACATATCTAGAGGCAGAAGGGACCTTAAAGGTTATCTAGTCGTGCGTCAAACTCGAATGGGGGTGAGTGATATATCATACATAAGGACCCTGTCTACTACACAGTGAATTAGAAAATCATATATTAACATTATGTTCTATTTTACTTTTATTTATTTCGTTAAATACATTTTATATCCCAATTACATTTTAATCTGGTTCAGGTACTGTTAGATGTCTCAGATCTGGCCCACCACCCTCATTTACAAATAAGGAAACTGAGGTCTAAATCATTAAAGCGATTTGTCCAGGGTCACAACAGTAGCAAAGTATGATATTAAATGCAGATTCTATGATTCTTTGTTCAACACTCTTTACATTAAATCATGTTACCACCAATTGGGATTAAGATGGCAGGGATAATTTGAACTTTTTCTCAAGGAAACAAATTTTATTTTCAAGAAGTTTACAACTACGGAATCTCTCTTAGATTCAAAGATCATACTTTAGTAGGTCAAAACTAGACCTACACTAATTATCAAAGGCCAGGGTACCTTGCACAAAGCAGGTGCTAAATAATTATCTACAGAATTGAATTCCCTTTTATGAGAGATTATGTCTACTTTTGCTATACTACCATCCACTATTGTGGCACTTATAAACTCATGAACTTAACATAAGGCATTTAAAAAACACTTAAAACACCCTGGTACCTTTCATAGAACTTTTACATTTTTTTTAAACTATCTATCACATTGATACCAACCCTACCTACTGCTGAACAGCTTCAAAGGGGCTAGTTAACTTCCACAGGAACAATTATATAAAAGAGATGAGCCAAACAGTGTTATAGTAGGGTTCAAGAATTTCAGAGTATGATCTGGTTATTAGCAATGTTATTTCAAAATCATGTTGGCATGATAAGCCTCATGAGGAATGCTGTATTTGAAAAACTGTCTCTAAATAATGACCTCTAAACAGAGAAAATATTTTTATTTTGCCCTGAGATTCCTAACCTTCTGCTTTTCTTATCTAAAACTATTACTTGGAATATGCCTATCATTTAATTGTGTCCTTGGATTTGGATCCATCCCTACAGAATGTCTTTAAGCCATTTACAGAGCTTTAAAAAATGTAGGAAAATTGTAAGAACATAATGGTTCTTTGGCTAAAGGTAAAGAATGAGCAGAAATAAAGATAAAAAAGAAAAAGAAAATAGGACAGTTGTTGAAATATAAAAATGATAAAAGCAAGAGATCTTTTGAAAGGATCAGAATATTAATGTCATTTTTTAAAAAGTCTGAAAGATAATTTTGTATAATTTTCTTGGAAAGTAGACTAAAATTTAGGAACAATAATAATGACAGTTCAAGTTTAAAGTGAGTCTTACCTGAAAAGGGAATTGACGATACTTCAAATATTCTGCAAGTATGTCTAACATCCGCACCATTTGAGAGAAAATCAAAACTCTGTTGCCTCGTTCTTTTAGCCGAATCAACAGCTTATCAAGAAGAATTAATTTTCCACTACTTCGGATTAAATGCTAAAGAAGAAATCAGTTATAATTATTGTGTATTATGAAAAAAGATGCAATCAAATGTAATCCTTCATAGCAAATTTGTTACATATAGGTTAAAGAACAACATGATGAAAAATAAAATTAGCTATTTTGAAAAGAAGTTTTAGTTCATATTTATCTCTTAAAGACCTATATAAATTTGAGTGACTATTATTATACTCAAGCTCCTTTAAAAATCTTTTAATCTGCTTTTCCCAAGCTTCCTTCAGTTGAAATTTATTTACTACTGTATGTCACTATAGGCTGAATTTTTTTTTTCCTACACAAAAATTCAGGTTTCATCATATACTTTCTACTCAATGCCAAGTCTTGAAAAGATTTCTGCTCCAGACCAACCTTGCACCAGCAAGAAAAGACAAACTAGAAGTGAAGTGAAAAAACAAGCCAATACCCTCTCACTACTGCATTCAAAATTCAAGTGGAATCTTAATTGTAATAGAAGTTTATTCATAAGGTCAAAACACCTGATTTTCAATGTCATTAAAATTCCTCAAGTCTCAACCAACCTGTTGTTGATTGGGTGTTAACGTCCTTTATAAGATGCAAGCTGTCGGCTGGGATTCTTAAAATCTAGCCACGGCTCTGATTCTTATAATCTAGCCACTGATCAGATTCTTATAATGTTCAGACTCCTTAAGAGTCTGCCCAATATGATGAATGTTCTAATAAACCTTGTGTGTGGCTGAAAGAAGGCTTGGGTCAAATTCTTTCGGGCAGGACCCATGTGTTGTGATTTTGGGGTCCCAGCATCCCTGAACCTCTAAACCGCATCATTTCTGTATATAAGGTCCATCTTGTCTCCTTTAAGATGCTCAGATTCTTAGAATCTGGACAATACCTCACAGACTCTTAGAGTCCTTAAGTGTCTGGCTAATGTGGCAGATCTTTAATAAACCTTGTGTTTGGCTGAAAAAAAAAATGCAAGCTGTCTTTTCCTGAAGGAATATGACACACACACACACACACACACACACACACACACACACACACACACACACACA